>NC_069508.1:166954376-166981876 GCF_027579735.1 Bombina bombina | reverse complement strand
CTTTGTGGCAGTCACAACTTTAATTATTCTTTCCATATAGGTGCTAATTACATCTTTGGCACAGATGTACAGTGATTCACATAACACTATTTTCAGCATCTGTCTTTTAGCAAGAGAGGTTTATGGATTTTTGCTTTAACCATACAAAAAAAAAATTCTACATTTATAAACATAATGGATACATATTTATGGTATTGTTTTCTTTTTTTTATATATAGATATATTTTTTCATTAATATAATATTTTGTGGCTCATATCCTCACCATCTACAGATCGTTTTGGTGCAAGAACAAAGCAAAATTATGTTGGAGGGAAAATACAGGATTCTAGATCTCTCATTTTGTCAGTGAATGTTGCTTTTTAGTTAGTAATGCAGAACATAATACTACGAATACGTTTTTTTTTTATTATTTCAATGATACTCCAATCAATATTAAATAGAAAGCTAAATATTCTACTGTCACATTATTTAATTGTTCTATTTTTTTTTTAATGTAAATGTGTTACCAAAAATTTCTTTTTTTTATTTTCCCATGACCCTTAAAAATAATTTCCCAAATTAAAAAAAAAAAAAAAAAGGTTTATTTACTGGGATTACAATATTTTAATTTAGTGATGTTGTATCAGAAAATATTATGGTTAGGTTCTGGAAATACATTTTTTTTTAAAAAATAACAAAGCCTTTTGATAAGCAATTATATACCTTTCATAACCTGATATCTGCTTTAGCTTATTTTATGATTCGTAAGCAAAAAATATATTCACCCTTTCTCCGAGCTTTCAGAGTGTAATACATATTCATTACTTAAATCTCTTTCCCATAATATACTTTTTTTTACACCTCTGTATAAATGTACAATTTTAGTAAAGAGAAAACCCGTAAGCGATTACTGGTCTTAATCTGCTCTTTATTATTTTGGAGAAATTCAGTTAGACATTGGTATAAGGGAACTGTTAAACCCTATAATCAAAAGATAGATTTCACATCTCTGCACACAATACCTAAATTTTCATTGTGTGATCTATATGAATGATATTTTTTAAGCTTGTTTTGGTTATGCATTAAGTCTCAGTAACTGCATAATATTATGCTAAGCTCACTTATTTTTTGGAAATTTGTATTTCTGTACTTTATATTAAAATTAACATATGAATTATATTATTATTATTAATAATAATAATAATAATAATAATAATAAAATTGATTTTGCTTATCATGTTGTATGATAGGATGTGTAGAGAATATTTAGAAATCATATATAGACACTGTTTTGTAGTGTCAGTACTTTTAGGGCTATATATAAAATACTGAGCAATATCCTTTTTGTATTTTCCATAAGACAACACTTCTGGAATTTCATTGGGGGTTTTATTTGAGAATAGTATTAAATGTGTCTTTTATTTGTATTGTTTATCTTCTACACTCAGGTTAGTAGGAGATATCACTAATTTTACCCTAAAACTCCTTGTTGGGAAACTCATGGCCTTTAAAATGGGCAAACATCCTACATTGAGCCAGTGTATGATGTCCCTGTAGGCAGCAGGAGATGATGTTAATAGCTAGGAGATCAGATGATATTTTGGTTTTGGATTTGGCAAGTCTGCTCACAACTAGTCTTCATTTTTTGTACAAAGACTTTGTCTATCATGTGCTCAGCAGTGGCCTTATTAATGGGATTGAAAATACAAGAGAAGTTGTTGAAAAGAGGAAAGTGAAGTAAGGTATAAAAGATCCCATTCATTTGAGATGAATGCCTTTGTTTTGATATATGTTGTTATATACACTACTATACCATTAGTGTCTTGTGGAAATAGCTGTAAAGCTTGGAGCGTTATTGTGATACACTGTGTAGTTTTACAGCTGAAGCTGATCATAGATTTGTCTGTGGGATATACTGTGATACATCATTATAATTTCATTACTTGGGAGTCTGATAGGCACAATATTCAGTACAAGTATTCATGCTGAGCTTTATAGTAACTTTGAATTGTGCTGTGATATATTGTGTTACCCTCACAGTATATCTATGCAGTGATGTATGTTATTGTACACTTAGTTTTGCTCCAGTATCCCATAAATCACTTTAAATAATACTGTATGTTGTTGGACTTATGCAGGCCCAGACAGAATGGAGACACTGATTTCAGGTGTGGGCCTTATATGCGGACATTTAGTTTGCTGGGATATAATTTTCTGTTTTTAAGAATATAAATTCAATTGCTCACACTGTCTTTGTTCTGATGAGCTATGTCTGTTTGAGCAGCCTTTAATTTGCATTGATCTGCTCCTCCTTTAACTCTTTGTTCATCAAATGTACAAAGTGAGATTCTGGCAATCTTTCCATATGCAGAGTGCAAGCAAGGGTCAGTTTTCCTTTCGCCTTGTGGTCATACATCTTTTTTTTCACCCCTGTGTGTGTAATTGAGTAGACAAATAGAGCAAATTCATTTGAAAATTCATCACAGAGAACAACAAAAACATATCTACTTATTGTGTGTATTAGACAATTCTAGTACTGTCCTTGTACCAGAATATATAAACGTTTACATTTTGTTGTACGTGTGGGACAAGTGAACACACGAGAGTGTGAATGGTTACTGCAATGCAGTATTTTTCAATGTCATCGGAATGTTTAGGGGTAGCACATTTTGCATGTCCCTGAGTACTATTGCCAGTTGGACGCCAAATTCCAAGTCTCTGGTCGGATGGAGCAACCAAACCTAAAACAAACTAGCCACTCCCCTTTTTTCTGATAAACCATAATATTGGTGATCTTGACTAATGAATGGCAGAGGTGTTAGTCTGAAAAGGTTAAATGAAAAGCAATTTTCACATATCTAGTGTCTTTGATGTGCACCAAGAGTGTTGATGTTTGAGTTGTTAAAAAAAGGAAAACATATAAGCTTACTTTTTTTAATATTTAAGATCCAAATGTATTTTAATGTATATATTTTTGTCATAACATGCTTTAGAGACCTAGGTAATTATTTGTTGCTCAAGTAACTAAGCTTAAGAAAGCAATGAAAACACAAGTATTCTTTATATTTCAAGGAACATGCTTTTTCTTTCTTAAAAAAAAAAAAGTGCAGGACCTCATATTTAACAACTGAGACTTTTCCTTCTTTAAATTCAAAAACGCCCCCTTTGATTCTCAGTTAAAAAAATGTCAGGTGTCTTTTTAATATTTCTTTTAACTGATGCGTTTTTTTCTGCTATAAATAGCGTCATATCCTTTAAAAAAAATGCTTGTTATAAATAACTATTCTGAGGCCTTATGACAGCAAATGAACATAAAGCAAAAAATCCTTATTCAATTTTTTATTATAATTTTTTACACTTGCAGCTTATAAAGGTTTATTCAGAGATGTTTAAAGGGACATGAAACCCAATTTTTTTCTTTCATGATTTAGAATGAGCATACAATTATAAACAACTTTCTAATTTACTTCTATTATATATGTTGCTTCATTCTCTTGATATTATTTGCTGAAAAGCATATCTAGATATGCTTAGTAGCTGCTGATTGGTAGCTGCACATAGATGCCTCCTGTGATTGGTTCACCGTGTGCATTGCTATTTCTTCATTAAAGTATATCTAAAGAATGAAGCAAATTAGGTAATAGAAGTAAATTGGAATGGTGTTTAAAATTGTATTCTCTACCTTAATCATGAAAGAAAATGTTTGGGTATAGTGTCCCTTTAAGTACCTCTGTTTCCAAAGGGGAATATGATTAAAAGCTTGCATACACGATAGATCTTAACACTATTGATTTCTTGGGAAATCTAAGTGTGCACTGCATCTCTGACCCCTGACACTCTACTTTGTCATGTTTACTGCTTGCTAGAGAATGACAGATCTAAACTCAGGAAAAGCAATTGGAGCATCCTTAAAAAATAAGTGTTTGAAACCAGTCATCCAGGAAACAGAGGAGACACGCACAGAACAAAAAATGTGATTAAGATGCAAATATTTGTGCTTCATCGCTGTTAATAACAATAGATGAAAAAAACATCTGCATCAAATAATAAAACTTGACATTTATTATTTATTACATTTCAGATCCGAGATCAAAATAATATGGCTAAAGATAATTAAAAGATCTGAATTTATTTTAGTATATTTCTGATTACTCTGGACACAAAGGAAGGAACACTAATATAGCGTCTGATTTATGTATGTTTATTATGTTTTATGGGTAATAAAACATTTTGATAGTAATAAGACTTCGGGGATCATTAATAGAACAGTCCAGAAACAAGGATGAAAGACACTTATGTCTTGTTTTTGACCCATCCATGGTTGTAGTATCAACCAACACAAAAAATGTCTCTTTTCCTGCGCAGTCTCATTTCAGTTTTTGGTTCTCATCAGTCATGGCCTGCTTGAGTAAGTCAGAATTGACGTAGGTTCTTAATGCTTTTACTATGCTCGATATCATTGATATCCGAAGTAAGTTTCTCTTTTGCAATTATATTTGTAGATAAAATCAAGAGAACATGTTTTCATTCCAGTGTTATCATTCTTTATGAACAAGAAGGTCTCAGAACTACTAACATTTATTTTTAATTGTAAAAAAACATATTTCCCTTTATTATATTATTTTACTGATCATTTTTCTGGCAGGTCACCAGTTTTGCATTATGTTCCTGTGTATCTTTGTTCATAACAGTTTTATTTCAGTCAAGCTTTTCAGGACCCAGAGAGTGGACAGCTCCGTTTTCCCATACTATGCTCAGCAGCATTCATTACACCATCTCCCAAGAGAATCAGGTGATTCTGAAAGGCTGAGGAAGTGTTTAGAAGCACACAAAATCTTTAATTAAATTTGATGGGGGGTGTTGATGTGTATGAGAAATAAGGTCAGCTAAATGAATGTGCATCAACATTTCTAAAGATCTAACTGCAGCATGATGCAAAAAAGCAGAACTAGCTCACAAAATGCTGCTGTGCACAAATGGTTTTGCTTAACCACTTTAGTGACAGAAGATCAGGGCACTTCAAACTGCTGATTTTTCTATGCATTCCACAAACCACATCCACCTTATTTAAAAAGCATCATTGTAATACAGATGATGTTTGTGCTTTGATCTGGCAGCTGCCTAGGGTCTATTTCCTTGACCAGGAGGGGGGGGGGGCTGTTAAGCAGTCTACTCCCAGTTGTTTTATATCCTTATTTCAGCAAACTTGACAGCCCAGTATAGCCAATCAGATGTTATACTGGTAGATATCAAGCGTCTAGTGTAAGCAGAGGTATTTTATTGACCAGTGACAGTGTCTGACCATCATAATGGTGGCCTATTGAGCACAAGTGGAGTAAAAATGCTTACAGTGTGAAAAGGCAAACTATTCTCAGGAGCCCACAATGTATACATTTGTCTTTTTTCTTATATTGTATGATTTTTAATGCATACCCAAGTGCATACAATGTTTTTTAATCAATCATAATTGTTTTAGTAGCTCACAATAATTCCCAATCCAAAAACTAAAACAGATATATATATATTTTAGTTGTTCTGCAGCCTTTATCTTAAATGTATAAATAAATAGTATGTTTTCTTTGCAAATGTAATTATTTAGGATAGCATAAAGCAAGTATACATTCAACTCATACAATGTAAACTAGATAAATAGATAGATAGATAGATAGATAGATAGATAGATAGATAGATAGATAGATAGATGATTGATGGAAGGGTGGATGGATATATGGATCGATAGATATGATCAATTTTCTCATATATTATGCATAAACTAACAATCTTTTTTCAAGCACTAAACAAAAATAAATGTAAGCATTTTAAGGTTACATAAAAGTTGAATAATTATAGAAAACAAAAACATTTTATAGTGCTCTGTGCATTAAACGTTTGACCTCCTTGGCAGTCCAAGGTTAAATATCATGCCATACCCACAGATATGTTTTTCAATAACTTTTGGTCTTATTAACAATTAACAATTTCCATTAAATAATTGTGTTGGTCAAATATTCATATACCACAGACTGCCATTAAATAAGTACCCTACTTAAGAATTATAATTTTAAATCAGTAGACCAAATACTCTAGCTATAGCCTCCATCTTGCTTATGTAACAAAATAGTTTACATGCCACACCATATTGCCCTCTCCCTGGGTAAGACATACATTTGCTGTGTTGAGTGTTTAAACCTTTATTACATTTTAAAAACAGATTACAAGCTTATTTTCTATTGCTGCATGAACATCATTTTTGGGATTCTCAATGTTATTTAGAGGTGACAGGTACAAAACAGTGGTACAAAATAATGACTCCACTTGAGATTTAATAATACAGGATAAGTGAAGTCAATCGCAAAGCTTCTTAAAAATATTATTGTTGGGGTTATATCATCTTGAAAAATAGACTTAAGTAAAGGTTTTGCTTAAAAAGTGTATTCTTTGTTTACAGTACAGATTAGCTATATATATGTTAAGTCTGTAAAGAATTGCCTTATGTGTGTATCATTTCCCTGCCAATCAAGAAGTCATAGAGCACTTGCCACAGCTAAGGAAAATACATGTGACTAGCGGCAGCTTTCCTATTTGATTGGCTGTCATATTTTGCACACATGGAGCGATCTTTAGCGAGCTTAAAATGTCCAAATTCAAAGAATGTTTAATGCAAATATACTGTGAATTAATAGTAAACAAAAAGCACTGTTTTTGTACAAACCTTATAATTCATTAGAGGTAGATAACAGGTTTGATGACTACCAGATGTTCTCATTAACCTTGAAATTGACCTTTAATTTTCAATTTTGGTGTTCAAAGAATACTGAAACACAGAAGGGGTTGAATAGTTTGCAGTCCCTTATTTTACATTTAGATGCTTTGACGATCATTGCATTTCAACAAGATGTATCTAGGGTGGCTACACATGATAATCATTTGATTGTTTTCTACAAATTTTAAATAATTAAAAACTATTTTATTTTAAACAGCTCAGTAGCTATGGCAGTGTTTACATATTGTAGCCCAAAGCAACATTTCAAGAATCCAATTTCTCAGACTTTATTGACTCTACAAGTATGTTGGTAAAAAGGTAGACATGTGACAGGCAGAAAGCTAGATTGACAGACTGATGTATGTATATACTGTTTATGTATGTATGTATATGCGTGTGTGTATATATATATATATATATATATATATATATATATATATATATATATATATATATATATATATATATATATATATATATACACATAGTTTTAGGTATTTACGTCTCACATTATATAAACTGAAAACTGGAGATTTTATAAAGCGTAGGTGTGTATTTCACCATATATGGAGACTGAAGGACTGAAGGGCATATTTTATTATTTATATAAAAAGATTTAGACCTTTCTGAAGGTCACATTTAGCTTTAAAGACTTTAGGGAAATGCATTTAATGCATTATTCTTACATATTATAAAACCATTAAAATTATAATAAGAAATTATAGATTGTTGTTGGAGGTAGAATATTTTCTAGTTCTTAAAGCAAGACTTGATTTTGTTTGTTGACTTGCAAATTGTTCGGATCCTAGAACATTTTGCTGTGTAAAAAATAGCTTTGAATAATTTATGTCCCAATATTTTGACTTTATATTATTTGACTCCAGGTTAATAAATAAAACTTAGAACTGTTTTTCTTTGGTTAAAAATAGTAATTGAAAGACAATTTTAATTCAACAATAATACATAAATTACTGCCTCAGTTACCTTATTGTAGTTAGCACGCAGAATTTATATTCCAAGGGTACAGGTTATTGGGGGTTTAATGTAAATGGCTATTTTCAGCTACAGTTTGTGTAATGATAACACTGGTTACAGCAGAGCTTTTTTTAAAAACCTTTTCTTATGCGCAGGAGATAAATGAAAAACACTTACATATACAAATTTAAATGGAAATACAAGTTTAAAAAATTTAAATATTTTAAGACTCAAAAATGGTAGGTTTAGGCTAAAAAAGTATGTATAACTGAAGTTTACTAGAGAGGTCTATAAACCATCCCCAGACTCCCCTAGGGGGAAGTTGCTGTAGATTAAGGTGAATCGTTCCCAAATTAGGAGAAATAATTCCCCGTTTAATTACCATCAAGTGTCAGCTTTAAAATAAAGTATTTATGTTTAAATTCCTATACAAGGTATTTTCATTTAGAAGATAGACAGACATACAGAAAGAAAGAAAGATTAAGAGGTTTATCTATCTATTGTCTGTCTATATGTCTATCTATTGTCTATCTATCTAATTATCTATCAACATGTTTATCAGTAAAACAGCAAGACCTTTATTATATACTGGATATTTTGCTATCTGTTGCACAGTGAGGTGCAGGGATATGCAAAGCACATAAACTTGACATCCTTATTTACTATTTCTTCAATAGGGATTGAAAAGAGTTAAATCCTGGAAGTGATTCATTTGCCAAATTTATTCTGACAGCTGTGACAGAAGAAGTGGAAGATGCCGTGTCAGGGAATGTTGACAACTTTAGTGACGTGACAAGGAGTCAGGAGATGCCTGGTTATACCCTAGGGAGTCTCATTTCCACCTCTATGTATATCTGCTATATTTACATGTATATAGCTGCATTGTCTCAGACCTAGCTCTCTGTCGCACGGTCACTAACACTTGACTGGAGGCTCCGTCTCACAAACATTTGGGACTTTTGTCTTACATTACTGTGATTTATTATGACTTTCCTTCACTTGATAATCAGCTACAGTTAGTAACTATATGTCCTAAACATGAAATGTAGCCCTTTTTGTAACATTATTGTCAGACAAGGAATATATACAGTGTATAAACCCAGAAGTAGATGCTATATTAGGAAAATAAAATGGATTCATTACAATTATTGTTGCTTTATTAATTTATAAATATGAAAAAAAAAGTGTGGTATAAAATTAATAAAATTCACATTTTTTATACAGCTAAAAAAATTCCTTTCTCCTTTTGTCAAAATGTTTCATGTTGTGTAGCCAGTTATTACATAAACTCTTACATTTTAATGACAGAGTGGAGAAAGAAGGCTCCATTTTAGGACCACAGAAAGATAGAGTGCTGCTCACATAGAAAGGCAGCTGTTCTACAGAGTAAGGCATATTTAAATCCTTTCTCAAGCAATAAAAAGAAATAGATATGATAAATAGATAGATAATAAAGATAGATAGATAGATAAACATATATATAGATACATGATAGATACTATAGATAGATAGATAGATAGATAGATATATAATGATGATAGATAAATAGATAGATGAACAGATAGATATATTTATAGATAGACAGATAATGATGATAGGTAAATAGATAGATAGATAGATAGATAGATAGATAGATAGATAGATAGATGAACCACGTACATTGTAGTTGAAAATTAACAAGATGCAGATAACTATGTATCATTCAATTTGTATAGCTCTATTTATATACACAGCACTTTACAGTTTTGATAGGGTAAATTAGTAAGTGCATTATAATATGAAGATGACTAATAGAAAACCACTAGAAAGAATGTCTCTTTCCAGCTTACAGTCTAAATCACAAGGGAGAAAACTTACCAGCATGTGAGGGAAACTGAGTCAATGTACTTGCATTATGTTGCGTAAGCACCAGTAATAGATAGATAGAGATAGATAAATAATGATAATAGATTAATAGATAGATAAACAGATATATAGATAAATGATAGATAGATTAATAGATAGATTAATAGATAGATAAGTTAATATACATATATATATATATATATATATATATATGATATATAGATACTGATGATAGATAGATAGATAGATAGATGAACAGATAGATAAATAGACAGATAGATGAACAGATAGATAGATAGATAGATAATGATAATAGATTAATAGATAGATAAACAGATATATAGATAAATGATAGATAGATAGATAGATAGATAGATAGATAGATTAACAGATAGATTAATAGATAGATTAATAGATAGATACGTTTTTATATATATATATATATATATATATATATATATATATATATATATATATATATATATATATATATATATATATATATATATATATGAAAGATAGATGCTGATGATAGATAGATAGATAGATAGATAGATAGATAGATGAACAGATAGATAGATAGATAGATAGATAGATAGATAATGATAATAGATTAATAGATAGATAAACAGATATATAGATAAATGATAGATAGATAGATAGATTAATAGATAGATAAGTTAATATATATATATATATATATATATATATATATATATATATATATGATATATAGATACTGATGATAGATAGATAGATAGATAGATAGATAGATAGATGAACAGATAGATAAATAGATAGATAGATGAACAGATAGATATATAGATAGATAGATAGATAGATAGATAATGATAATAGATTAATAGATAGATAAACAGATATATAGATAAATGATAGATAGATAGATAGATAGATAGATAGATAGATAGATTAATAGATAGATTAATAGATAGATAAGTTTATATATATATATATATATATATATATATATATATATATATATATATATATATATATATATATATATATATGATAGATAGATGCTGATGATAGATAGATAGATGAACAGATAGATAGATAGATGAACAGATAGATGGATAGATAGATAGATAGATAGATAGATAGATAGATAGATAGATAGATAATGATAATAGATTAATAGATAGATAAACAGATATATAGATAAATGATAGATAGATAGATAGATAGATAGATAGATAGATAGATTAATAGATGGATAAGTTAATAGATATATATATATATATATATATATATATATATATATATATATATATATATATGATAGATAGATGCTGATGATAGATAGATAGATGAACAGATAGATAGATAGATAGATAGATAGATAGATAGATAATGATAATAGATTAATAGATAGATAAACAGATATATAGATAAATGATAGATAGATAGATAGATAGATAGATAGATTAATAGATAGATTAATAGATAGATTAATAGATAGATAAGTTAATATATATGTATATATATATATATATATATATATGATATATAGATACTGATGATAGATAGATAGATAGATAGATAGATAGATGAACAGATAGATAAATAGATAGATAGATGAACAGATAGATATATAGATAGATAGATAGATAGATAGATAGATAGATAATGATAATAGATTAATAGATAGATAAACAGATATATAGATAAATGATAGATAGATAGATAGATAGATAGATTAATAGATAGATTAATAGATAGATAAGTTAATATATATATGATAGATAGATGCTGATGATAGATAGATAGATAGATAGATAGATAGATAGATAGATAGATAGATGAACAGATAGATAGATAGATAGATAGATAGATAGATAGATGAACAGATAGATAGATAGATAGATAGATAGATGATAGATAAACTACTCTTACTAGATGTTACGTGTGTTTTCTTTAATGAACAGCGGAAATATTATGAAATCACAGCTCATGAATTCTTCATGAAATGTACTTTCCCACAATATCTTTTCCTGGCACCAAGGTGACTGCATAGATAATATTTTGGACTTCTTCACGCTGCGAGGAATAGCAATCTGTTCTCAGAATCGGATGCTAACAGCATGTTTGCTGTCTTTTTTCCCCTAATATTTTACTTCTTCTGAAATTTTGTTGGGTTGATATTTTCCAAACAAATGCCACTTGGGCATTTATAAATAGACATCTACTTGTCATTCTTCTGATGGCGCCACAGGCGCGATAGAATAGAGAAGCAAAGCAATAAATAGGTTCACGTAATTTAACAAAATGATATATAAATATATATTTATATATAGTGTAATAGAGGTAATTTATCTCTTTATATTCTTTATTTAATTTGTTTGATAGGTTTTTCTTTTTTTTTCCTTTTTGTTGTGCATCTTAAAAAAGGCATTGTAAAATAAAGTATAGTATTTATCTATTTATTTATTTATGTATTTATTTATGTATGTATTTATCTATTTATTTATCTATTTATTTATTTATCTATTTATTTATTTATTTATTTATGTATTTATTTATCTATTTATTTATTTATTTATTTATTTATTTATGTATTTATTTATCTATTTATTTATTTATGTATTTATTTATGTATGTATTTATCTATTTATTTATTTATCTATTTATTTATGTATTTATTTATCTATTTATTTATTTATTTATTTATGTATTTAGTTATCTATTTATTTATTTATGTATTTATTTATGTATGTATTTATCTATTTATTTATTTATCTATTTATTTATTTATCTATTTATTTATTTATTTATTTATCTATTTATTTATCTATTTATTTATTTATTTATGTATTTATTTATCTATTTATTTATCTATTTATTTATTTATTTATTTATGTATTTTAAACATGTTCTTTGGTGGACAACAAAAAAATTACTTTTTATTATTATAGTTGAGAAGAGTGTCCTGTTCTTCAATACGATTTTAGAAGTTATTCCTATCACCAAGTGATCAATTTGCCACTAGTTAGGAGGAATGACAAAGTCTAAATTAAAAGCTTTAATTTAAAGGGACACTGAACCCAAATTTTTTTTCTTTTGTGATTCAGATAGAGCATGCAATTTTAAACAACTTTCTAATTGACTTCTATTATACATTTTTCTTCGTTCTCTTGCTATCTTTATTTGAAAAAGAAGGCTTCTAAGCTTTTTATTAGTTCAGAACTCTGGACAGCACTTGTTTATTGGTGGGTGAATTTATCAGCCCAGGTTGTTCACCAAAAATGGGCCGGCATCTAAACTTACATTCTTGCATTTCAAATAAAGATACCAAGAGAATGAAGAAAATTTGATAATAGGAGTAAATTAGAAAGTAGCTTAAAATGGCATGCTCTATCTGAATCACAAAAGAAAAAATTTGGGTTCAGTGTCCCTTTAACCCTTTTTATGTATAATATGTTAATAGTTTTTTTATGCTTCCTTTTCATACACATTTTTTTATGATTTTTTTTAAGTTAAATATCAATTTAAAGGGACACTGAACCCAATTTTTTTCTTTCGTGATTCAGATAGAGCATGAAATTTTAAGCAACTTTCTAATTTACTCCTATTATCAAATGTTCTTCATTTTCTTGGTATCTTTATTTGAAATGCAAGAATTTAAGTTTAGATGCCGGCCCATTTTTGGTGAACAACCTGGGTTGTTCTTACTGATTGGTGGATAAATTCATCCACCAATAAAAAAGTGCTGTCCAGAGTTCTGAAAGCTTAGATGCCTTCTTTTTCAAATAAAGATAGCAAGAGAACGAAGAAAAATTGATGATAGGAGTAAGTTAGAAAGTTGCTTAAAATTGCACGCTCTATCTGAATCACAAAAGAAAAAAATTGTGTTCAGTGTCCCTTTAAGTGCACTACTTACAAGAATAAGGCTTTGTTTTATGGTCTTGTATTGAAAGGGAGATTTTATTTATTTTATTTTTTCAAATTCTGCTGCATGGGCAGTTCTATATTTTTTTTTTATTTTTTTTTTGGTGATGGGAGTTAAAGGGATAGTAAATTTAAAATTAAACATTCATGATTCAGATAGAGCATGCAATTTTAAACAACTTTTCAAATGACTTCTGTTTTCAAATTACCTTCGTTCTCATGGTATCTTTTATTGAAGAGTAAACATAGGAAGGCTCTTTTGAGCTCAGGAGGGTGCACGTATCTAGTATTCTATGGCAGCTGATTTTTTGCAACATTGTATAACAAAGCTAAAAGTAACTTTGCAAAACACTGTAGCCATGGAGTACTAAAGACACGTGCACACTCCTGAGCTCTCATAAGCCTTCCTAGTTTTACTCTTCAATAAATGATATCAAGAGAACAAAGAAAATTTGCTAACAGAAGTAAATTGGAAAGTTGTTTAAAATTGCTGCTCTATCTGAATAAAAAAAGAATAATTTGTATTTACAGCCCCTTTAAAATAAATCATAGAATCCATGAACATAGTAGTTTTGGCTGAAGAAAATATATATATACTTGCTGTACACATGAACTGCACAACATTTTCAAAATACTGTCTCATTGGCATTACAAGAGTGACTCAAGTTAGTGATTATGCCAAGACATAAGGAACAAATCCCCACTCATCACTGCATTTATTTGCAGGTGGGTTTGCTAGCCCGGAGCGAATTACTCCAGCATTTTGTAAACATTAAATATTGTTTAAAAAAGGTAAAAATGTCACAAAGGAGACATCTTTGCCACCTGCGCAGTAGATGCTAACACACTGTTTTGCTGTGTGTGTGATGAGGGTAAAGGGAATTTGGTAATCCAGCCAATAGTTAAAAAATTTTTTTTACTCTTCTTTGTATCCTTTGTTGAAAAGCATACCTAGGTAGACTCAGGAGCAGCAATACACTACTGAGAGCTGGCTGCTGATTCATGGCTACAAACATATGCCTATTGTCATTGGCTAACCAGATGTGCTCAGCTATCTCCCTCCCAGTAATGAATTGCTGCTCTACAGCTGACTTTAACTTTGGATTTAACCCTATTGCAGGGATTAAACACATAGTTATATACAAGCAATAGTGCAAAAAGAAAATGATCTAACACACTGAAGCATTTTATTTTTTCCACTTTTATGTCCCTTTAAAAAGTTCCAATATACTTTTGTTATCAAATTTACATTTTTGAATTAAACTTTTTTTCCCATGCGAGCATAATATAGTAGGCTCAGGAGTGTGCATGTATCTTAAACACTACATGGTGACCAACTTTGCAGCAATGTGTATCGTAGCCCCAGCGTTTCCCAGCTCGCTCAATCTTAAGACCGCTGTTACTTAAAGGGACATGAAACCCAAACATTTTCTTTTGGGATTTAGAAAGAGTATGCAATTTTAAACATCTTCCAAATTTACTTCTATGATCTAATTTGCATCATTCTCTAGATATACTTTGCTGGAAAGCATATCTAGATAGACTTAGTAGCTGCTGATTGGTTGCTGCACATAGATACCTTGTGTGATTGGTTCACCCATGTGCATTGCTGTTCTTCAATAAAGGATATCTAAAGAATGAAGCAAATTAGATAATAGAAGTAAATTGGAATGTTGATTAAAATTGTATTCTCTACTTAAACCATGAAAGAAAATGTTTGGGTTTAGTGTCCCTTTAACCTCTTTGCCACCTAAAGTAAGATGTATTGCAACATCCTGCTCAAATTGTAATGATTGACAGCCCCTATTGCGTGCAATTGGCCACGTGCTAGCAGGGCGGCATTGCCCATTCAGCGGTTTGTGCAATGTTAAATGCAGGTAGCATCCTGCTGCTCGCTCGCCACAAGAAAGGGCAGACAAGGTTTGCCTTCTGAATGATAAATGGAGTCCAATGTCCCTTTAAATACAGCAATACTTGTGTGTACCTAGACTTATGCCCAAAAATGAGGAAAAGCTATTACTATCAATATTGTTATTACTGTCAATTGTACGTTATTAACTAAGCACAGTAAAATGTCATACAGGGATATGAGTAAAGGACAGTTTCTATATTACTTGATGAAATTTGTTTATAAAAATGTTGTCTGTAAAACACCATTACTCCATAGAAATTAAACGGATTTTGCATCTACAGTTGTAATATTTCTCTGACCTTGACTGGCAGTATGCTGCTAAAGAATCCAAAACAGGACTGATTTGTGAATATAGTCTTCAAAGGCTAAACATATTAGGATTACCCTAAGCACTTTTTTTTATACAGATGCACATTTCATTTTCAAATAGAAAGTTATTTTAAGATGCTACTGTTTTTATTTTGCTATTGTATTAAAAATAGTGATGTCGCGAACCTAAAAATTTGGGTTCGCGAACGACGGTGTAGGTGATATACCTGCCCTGACCATGCTTTGCAGACCAGTTATCAGTGGTCAGATGGACCCTTGCCCCAACACTGTGTGCCAGACATGCCATTATAGCAGACTTATATGGCTTTGGCGTTGCTTTTTGGTAATTAGAAGGCTGCTAAATGCCACTGCGCACCACACGTGTTTTATGCCCAGCAGTGAATGGGGTTAATTAGGGAGCATGTAGGCAGCTTGTAGAGTTAATTTTAGCTTAAGTGTAGTGTAGTAGACAACCCAAAGTATTGATCTATGCCCATTTTGGTATATTTCATGCCACCATTTCACCGCCAAATGCGATCAAATAAAAAAAAATTGTACACTTTTTCACACACTTTAGGTTTCTCACAGAAATTATTTACAAACAACTTATGCAATTATGGCATAAATGGCTGCAAATGCTTCTCTGGGATCCCCTTTGTTCAGAAATAGCAGACTTATATGGCTTTGGTGTTGCTTTTTGGTAATTAGAAGGCTGCTAAATGCCACTGCGCACCACACGTGTTTTATGCACAGCAGTGAAGGGGTTAATTAGGGAACATGTAGGCAGCTTGTAGAATTAATTTTAGCTTAAGTGTAGTGTAGTAGACAACCCAAAGTATTGATCTAGGCCCATTTTGGTATATTTCATGCCACCATTTCACCGCCAAATGCGATCAAATTTAAAAAAAAACAAATTTTTTCGCTATTTTAGATTTCTCACTGAAATTATTAACAAACAGCTTGTGCAATTATAGCACAAATGGTTGTAAATGCTTCTCTGGGATCCCCTTTGTTCAGAAATAGCAGACATATATGACTTTGGCGTTGCTTTCTGGTAATTAGAAGGCCGCTAAATGCTGCTGTGCATCACACGTGTATTATGGCTAGCAGTGAAGGGGTTAATTAGGTAGTTTGTAGGGAGCTTGCAGGGTTAATTTTAGCTTTAGTGTAGAGATCAGCCAGAAAGTCTGCCAGTACTAAAATAAAAGGTTTTTAATTTAAAAATAAATAAAAAAATTAAGCATATTTACATATGCTGTGGTGAAGCATCCCCCCCTTAGCCCCCAACCTCCCTGATCCCCCCCCCCCCAAAACAGCTCTCTAACCCTCCCCATCTGCCTTATTGGCTGCCATCTTGGGTACTGCCAGCTGTCTGATATTATTTCACAGTCAAAAAAGTGTTTTTTTTTAAATCTACACTACTGTTACACCAGATATGAGTGGTGGCACTGGGCAAGTGGGCACAGTATACGCTGTGAGCCTGACACACACGCTGGCAGGCAGGCAACTGCAATTAAATTACACAGGGAAAAAAAAAAAAGCAGACTGATGTTCTAGCCCTAAAAAGGGCTTTTTGGGGTGCTGTCCATACAGCAGAGATCAGATGAGTCCTTCAGGACTGTAGTGGACACTGAATACACTAGCCTAGCTATCGATTTCCCTATTAAATCAGCAGCAGCTACACTGTCCCTCCTCTCACTAAGAATGCAGCTTCCAAATGAATCTAAAATGGATGCTGTCCAGGAGGTGGGAGGGTCTGGGAGGGAGGGTCTGCTGATTGGCTGTAATGTGTCTTCTGACTGTGAGGTACAGGGTCAAAGTTTACTCAATGATGACGAATAGGGGGCGGATCGAACATTGCATATGTTCACCTTCCGCAGAGAACGCGAACATGCTATGTTCGCCGGGAACTATTTGCCGGCGAACTATTCGCGACATCACTAATTAAAAACAAAGAAACAAAAGCCATGGTATCTAATAAAGGTTTAGTGAGTTTAAGTCCCACAGACCATGGGATCGATTTATTAAGAGAGCGAGCGGACAGTATTCGCTTTAGGGAATTATGTCTGCTCGACCTCGCTAAATGCGGAAGCATACACTGTCTGCATTTATCATTGCACAAGCATTTCTGGTGAAATGTTTGTGCAATGTCACACCCTTCTCACTGGCGGCAAATCGGCCACTAGCAGGGGCTGTCAATCATCACCCAACAGGTGGCAGAGAAGTGAAGGAGCAGCAGTTTTACGACCGCTGCTTCTTAACTTCCGTTTCAGGCAGACTGAAACGATGGGGATCTGAAGCAGCATCCGCTCCTAAATAAATGGACCCCCATCTGTAATTTAAAGGACACAGATGTTTTTTCTGACAGATTTAAAAATGTACTTTAATTTGCTGGCCCATGTGTCATGTGACAGCCATCAGCCAATCACAGACTTGTATACATATACACTGTGAATTCTTGAAAATGCTTAGTAGGAGATGGTGCCTCAGAAAATGAGTATATAAAAATACTACAAAATTTGATAGTGGAAGGAAATTAGAAAGACTTTTAAATTTCTGCTGTATCTCAATCAAGAAAGTTTAATTTTGACTTTTTACATACAATTGGGCCGATTTGTCAATGTCTGTTCGACATGATACGCTGTAGGCATTTATCATTGCACAAGCAGTTCACCAGAACTGCTTGTGCAATGCCGCCCCCTGCAGATTCGCGGCCAATAGCAGGGGGTGTCAATCAGCCCAATCGTAGAGGATCGGGCGGATTGATGTCCGCCGCCTCAGAGGCAGTGAACAAGTGGTGGAGCAGCGATCTATAGACCGCTGCTTCATAACTGCTGTTTCCGGTGAGCCTGAATGCTCACACGGAAACAGGGGCATCAAGCTCCATTTAGAGCTTGATAAATCGTCCCCAATGGCTCTATATTTATTTTGTTATAACTTTGCTGAAATAGTATTTTAATGTAAAGATATAGATAGGTTAGATAGACTAGTAGCTGGCACAAATTCAGCAAAGAATTCTATAAATGTCTAGTACATATTCATTCACATTTCCCATGTTCCTCTAGTCGATACTGGGTCCATACAATAAATAAAATAAAATTAGCAAAGTTTTAGTATTTTAACTATAGTACTTTAGAATTCAATGCAGAAGGTTGTGGGTTTTATGCCTTGAAATATAACTTGATATTTAATAATCATTGAAACCGTTTTTTAAGTTTAAAGGGACACTGAACCCAAATGTTTTCTTTCGTGATTCAGATTGAGCATGCAATTTTAAGCAACTTTCTAATTTACTCCTATTATCAATTTTTCTTTGTTCTCTTGCTATCTTTATGTGAAAAAGAAAGTCCAGAACCTTGGACAGCACTTGTTTATTGGTGGATGAATATATCCACCAATCAGCAAGAACAACCCAGGTTTTTCACCAAAATGGGCCGGCATTTGAACTTACATTCTTGCTTTTCAAATAAAGATACCAAGAGAACGAAGAACATTTGCTAATAGGAGTAAATTAGAAAGTTGCTTAAAATTGCATGCTCTATCTGAATCATAAAAGAAAAAAATTGGGTTCAGTATCCCTTTAAGGTAGTATGATTTTTCACTACTAAATATATTGTTGAAACCCAGCCATTACCAAGCTTATAAAGTTTTGTGTTTTGTTACAGAAACAATAAATACTGTTTCTGGGCATTTTTTAATGAAACACATGAACAGTAAATAATAAGAAAGCTTATGAATAATATAAAATATAGAAAAACAAACTACATGGGCCCAGAGGCGTAACTAGAAACCACAGGGCCCAGGTGCAAGAATCTAAAAAGCCCTCCCACCCTAAAAGAAAAGTGAATTTGATACATGTTCTTTTTTTTAACATTTAATACAGAAAAAAATGTGAATCAGATTACATGTCTGCAAAAGGAGGTACCCTGTGCCCACAGTCTGTGAGATGGTCTGACCCCCTATTACTGTATATAGTGACACTGTTTAACCCACCAGTACTGTATATAGTGAGTTAGTGACACAGTCTGTAATCTGCCGGTGAGATGGTTGGCCTGACCCTACCCGCCCCAGTACTTTATAAAGTGACCACAGTAGTCTGTGACATAGTCCAGCCCCCCCATACTGTATATAGTGGTACTGTATAGTGACACTGTTTACCCCCCTCCCCCCATGCTGTAGTAACAAGGTCTGTAATTTGCTGGTTCCACAAACATACACACACACACACACACACACATACATGCATAAATACACACACAGTCACATACATACATACACACATACACACACATAAACACATGAGTAAAACAGAAAGACTAACCCCTGTAGTCAGAGACACTAGTGAAGCATCATGTCACACTCACATGATATCAGTGCAGGCAGTGGCAGGTGAAGTTTTTTTGAAGTTGGGCCCCCACCCTTGGGGGCCCAGTCGCAATTGCGACCTCTGCACCCCCTGTAATTTTGCCACTGCATGGGCCTACATGCTAACTCAAAATCACAAAAGTCAGGAAATCAGGACATTCCAAACTTATTACCCCATACACAGACTCAGGGCCTCATCTTTTATACTACAGGAGGACAAAGCTCCCAGGCAGGGCACTTGTTCATCTGCATTCACAGGGAATGAGGTAGAATAGGCTTTCAGAATTTAAGATTGCATAAACAATTACTTGTGCAGCTCCGCCCCTGATCTCCTGCAAACGATCACAGAAGAGCAGGTCTTGGCAGCCAACCCAGATCAATGATTCTAGGTAGTGTTTTAAGTCTGCCACCTCTGAGGTGGCATAGAGGTTAGCAAACACAAGTTTAAAGGCCGCGGGTCTCAAAGCTACACCTGCAGCCATATATTTAGAGCCTATAATATTATTGGCACTACAATTTAGTTTGTTAAATAAATTCATTATGTCTTGAGACAACATTACACATGTGGTAAATCCATATAGAGAAAAGGAGGTACTCAGGTGAGGATGTTGGCAGGAACAGATAAATAGCTGGAATGTTTTTCTGTAGCTTCACAGCCCTTGTTTGTTTAGTTTGATTCATAGTTAGAGCAGGATATTAATACCTAGTTGCAATATTTGCCATGTAGTGATTAAATGTCAGTACGAGGCATCAATATGCATAAGAGAAGTGTGCTCATCACTATATTAGTGCACAACAGTGATTGGCAGCCAGGGTGTTTGTAAAAGCACAGGGGGAACACTCTTTATTAGGTTTGGAAGTAATGCTATAGACAATATGGGAAATGGTTTCATTAAATAAAGAAGATAATTAGTATTTAGAAAATATAATACTTATTGTAGCCTTTTAGGTTAATTTTTAGTTTAAAGGGACAGTAAAGTCCAAATTAAACTTGCATGATTCAGATAGGGCATGTCATTGTAAACAACTTTCCAATTTACTTTTATCATCAAATTTGCTTTGTTCTCTTGGTATTCTTAGTTGAAAGCTAAACCTAGATAGGCATATGCTAATTTCTAAGCCCTTGAAGGCCACCTTTTATCTCAGTGCATTTTGACAGTTTTTCACAGCTAGACAATGTAAGTTCATGTGTGCCATATATATATATATATATATATATATATCTACATTGTGCTCACTCCCATGGAGTTATTTATGAGTCATCACTGGCTAAAATGCATGTCTGTCAAAAGAACTGAGGGAAGGGAGCAGTCTCCAGAGGCTTAGATACAAGGTAATCACAGAGGTAAAAAGTGTATTAATATAACCGTGCTGGTTATGCAAAACTGGGGAAAGGGTAATAAAGGGAATATCTATTTTTTTAAATAATAACATTTTTGGTGTTGACTGTCCCTTTAAAGGGACATTATGGTCAAAATTTAAATGCACATAGATAAATTATATCTTTGAATAGACGCATATTTACAACATATATGTATTAGCAAAAATGCTTCTAGTAAACATTATCACTGTTTTAGTGTTAACATTTTTCTCTGCACACGCATGTAAAGCATAGCTAGATGTTCTCAGTGCACCAGCATTTTAAATATTGCAGCTGATCATAGTGCAAGTGGGGCTTGTATCGTCTCATAAATTAACACATTAAGTCATTATCAGAAATTACAAGCACCTAAGGCTGTCTGAGTAAGTGCTGTGTTTAAAATGCTGGTGCACAGTGCATAATTAAATACACTTTTGAAACAGCTATAACTTTTATTAAAAGCATTTTTGCTAATAAATGTATATTACAAAAATGCTTCTATTCAAAACTGAAATACATCCATGTGGATTTGAATTTTGGCCAGAATGTCCCTTTAATATGGCTGTATATTATCCATATAATTTTTTTTATTGCACAGTTAAATACACAGTAGAGCTTACCAGAGTCAGATAAAGTTGTGGGAGTGTCAAAAACCATTGAGGTTCTTTGACATGCGGTGATGATTTTTTTTTGTGTTTTTGGTGCACTCACACAGCTGGGTAGGGTTGCCACCCGTCCCTTAAAATACAGAACACTTATAAGTTACACATGCTGCAGGGTGTGCAGGGAGGAATATGAATAGCGCTGTCCAGAAACGCAAAACATGTTCCTCCCTGCACACCCTGAAGCATGTGTAACTCATAAGTGTCCAGGAAAACATGGCTGAAGTGGCAGCTCTACAGCCCAGTGTAATCTGGATCTAAATGGTTGGTGACAAACTCTTTAGCCCATCTAAATTTCTTAAATGGACATAAAACTAAAAAATGTAATTCATGATTCACACAGAACATACAATTGTTAAAAACTTTCCATTTTACTTCTATTATCAAATTTTCTTAATTTTCCTCTTATCCTTTGTTGAAAAGCAGGAAGGTTCGTACAGGAGTGTGCACGTGTCTGCAGTACTATATAGCAGCAGTTTTACAACAATGTTATAGTATAATATATTAACAAGAGCACTAGATGGAAGCACTATTTCCTGTCATGCAGTGCTCTAGACACAATCCTGCTATCTATCTGGATATCCCTTTAACAATGAATAACAAGAGAATGAAGCAAATTTGATAATAGAAGTAAAGTTAAAATTGTATTCACTTTCTGAATCATGAAGGAAAACATTTGGGTGTCATGTCCCTTTAATAAATTCCTTTTGTCTTGATGACTCTTGCAATATCTTGATTGCCTATCAAATAACAAAGTATGTGCTCATTTGCATATCCTTACCCATAATGCCCTGCTCCCCTGGGGAAACTCTTTACTGAGGTTCTCTGTGCAGGTATGCTGCAGTGACGTCAGAGGCTGGTGAGGCAGTGGCTAGGATATGCCTTCATTCTTTAGATATCCTTTGTTGAAGAAATAGCAATGCACATGGGTGAGCCAATCACATGTGGTATCTATGTGCAGCCACCAATCAGCAGCTACTGAGCATATTTAGATATGATTTTCAACAAAGGATATCAAAAGAATGAAAAAAATTAGGTATTAGATGTAAATTGGAAAGTTATTTAAATTTTCATATGGGATTGATATGGGTTTCATGTCCCTTTAAATGGTGTCTTGGAAAACTGGTCAACTTAGTAAACATCTGATTTTAGTCTAAAATGATTGTAACAGAAACTCTTGCCAGATAACACAAGGCTTGCTCTGATTATGAGATCTAGAAATCCATGCCCATTAAAATATGTTTAAAACATACTTTTTACTTTAATGCTGCAAATTATGCTTATAGATTCTTTCATTATTCAGTAAATATAAAAATGTCTTGATCCAGTGGCGGCTGGTGAAATTTAAAGATGGTGGGGCGCTTGACCCCACCCCTTTAAATAAAGCCACACCATCAGGTGGCACTACCAATTCATTAAATAAATAAAAGGTAGACAGAAACACAGAAAAGCATTCGGGGGGAGAGGGAGAGACAGACGGGGGAGAGCGACACAGAGGGTTAGAGAGAAAGAGAGAGAGACACGATCACACACAGAGGGGTTAGAGAGAGAGAGAAAGAGAGAGACACAATTACACACAGAGGGTTAGAGAGAGAGAAATAAAGAGAGAGAAAGAGAGACACAATCACACACAGAGGGTTAGAGAGAGAGAAAGAGAGAGAGAGACACAATGATTCAATCACATACAGAGGGTTAGAGAAAGAAAGACACAATCACACACAGAGGGTTAGAGAGAGAGAAAGAAAGAGACACAATCACACTCAGAGGGTTAGAGAGAGAGAGAAAGAGAGAGACACAATCACACACAGAGGGTTAGAGAGAGAAAGAGAGAGACACAATCACACACAGAGGGTTAGAGAGAGAAAGAGAGAGACAAAATCACACACAGAGGGTTAGAGAGAGAGCGAGAGACACAATCACACACGAGGGTTAGAGAGAGAGCGAGAGACACAATCACACACAGAGGGTTAGAGAGAGAGAGAAAGAGAGAGACACAATCACACACAGAGGGTTAGAGAGAGACACAATCACACACAGAGGGTTAGAGAGAGAGAAAGAGAGAGAGACAGACACAATCACACACAGAGGGTTAGAGAGAGAGAGAGAGAAAGAGAGAGAGAGAGACAATCACACACAGAGGGTTAGAGAGAGAGAAAGAGAGAGACACAATCACACACAGAGGGTTAGAGAGAGACACAATCACACACAGAGGGTTAGAGAGAGAGAGAGAAAGTGAGAGAGAGACGCAATCACACACAGAGGGTTAGAGAGACACATAAGGGATGAGAGAGTCTGAGGGGGAGGAAGAGAGAAAGAGACCATGGGAGAGAACAACACATAAGGAGAGAGATGGATAGAGAGAGACACACACACACACACAAGGGGGGGGGGAGAGGGACCACTGCATTTTTAAGTAATAAAACAGCAGAGCTACAGAGACTAAGTGAGACTATAACTAAATGAGATCATACATTAGTTTGCAGTACAGAGGCAAGCTGCTAAGTTAGTGGGTGTAAAGTTTGAGTAAACAAAATACAAAAACGATCCTTTGCTGTAAAAGAGTAAAAAAACACTAAACCACATTCATTAAATTATCATTTTCACTAACAGAATCCCTTTCAGTAAAATCTTACTTTAATAAGATGTGGCTGAAACAGTGCTCTCTCTGCCTCTCTCTTCCTGCTCTGTAAGGATTCAGGAAGTGACAGTGGCACATTCCACTGCACTTAGAGGGGAAGAACAGAACTCTCTTTTTCACTTTAGCAAAGCTAGCAGGTTTACAGGACAGCAACAAAATAAATTAAAGTTGTTTTTTTCCGTTTTTGTTTTGTTTTATATCATTTAACATCCAGCCCCAACCCTAAGTTATTACTAATGCCTCTCACTGGATTGGTTCAGCCCAAATAGGACTGCCTCAAATAAGCAGTTAATGGGCCATGCAATGATCTTAACCACTTTCATCCAGTAGGTGGCGCAGCATGTTGTGTAATGGTGGGCAGACCTGCTTGTGCCTCTCCACTGCACAACATGTAGCTGTGAAAAAAAAATGTGAAGAAAAAAAAATACAATTTTTTTTTTAAAGCCAATAAAAAAAAATATATTTTTGCCCATATGAGAGGTGAAGCACTGCCTCACCTGCCTCTAGTGACTGCACATCACTGGTATGCTGTATAATGATCTCTCCTGTGTCACTATATTTAAAATAGGTGAGGATTATTGTCTCATAATGTTACCCTCCCTAATTTATTTGGAGACTGGCCTGGAAAAGCTGGTTAATTTTAGATAATATATGTATTAAAAAAGGGGAAGGCTATATTTTTTTATTTATATATCATTGAGACTTGTGTTACCATACATTGGCTATTCTATAGATACATTTCTTTAATGGCAGTTTTACCAAATATCTTCCCAAATATTGGCCATCTTAACAGGGTCCTTTATGTATCACAAAACGTGTAAAAGTTAGGGATAAGGCTAAGTATAAAGGAACAATAAAGCCCAGATTTAATTTAAATGAATTGAGTAGAGTATGACATTTTAAACAACTTTCCCATTTACATCCAGTATCAATTTTGCTTAGTTCTCTTGATATCCTCTTTTAAAGAGTAATCCTTGGTGAGCTCAAGAGTGTGTATGTGTCTTAAGCCTTTTGGCAGCAGTGTTTGCAAAAATGTTTATTAAAAAGTTATACATAGTTGCATACACTGCTGCCATAGCATGTAAAATAAACACACACTCTCCTAAACTCTTATTTGCCTAATTAATAAGCAAATTTAATAACAGAAGTCAATTGAAAAAATGTTAAGAATGGTATGCTCTATCACAGTTATTAAGGTTTAGTTTTGACTTTACTGTCCCTTTAAGATTAGGTCTAGGGTTATGGTTAGGGCTGGGATTAGAGTTACAGTTACTGTAAGAATAACGTTTAGGTATAGGTAGGTTAGAAGTTAGGGCTAGAGCTGTGGTTACAGCAAGGATTAGACTAATGGGTAGGGTTAAAGTAAAAGAAAATTTTAGTATATAAGAATAAGGCTATTGGTTAATCTAGTATAATCTAGTATAGTCGCTAAGTTATTTTTTTATATTTACAACTATTTCGATAATATGGATGAAATTGTGATATTATTTTTAGCTATGTTCCTCCGCCCCCTCACTTTCTTCCTGGTTTATCATTTTTTACTCTGACCAGCAGTCCCACCCGCAGTATACTTCAGGAAGCCTGCTCATTCTCGACAACCTAATTTATGCGCATGCGCAACAACATCACGATCTCCGCTAAAACAAACCATGAATCACTAGATTCATTATTTAGTATTTCAGCAGAGATAGTCCATAGCAGTGTGCTCCGTGTGAGTGAGAAAGCAGTGATGAAACTCTGGGATTCCATTTGTTAACAATGCGCATGCTGCTAACATGAACGCGCTTCTAGAGGCAGACGAAGTTCGGAGTTAGCCGCATGCGCATCTCAAACAGGGGGCATATATTGAACTGATTAAGACGCCTCGGGGGGAACCAATCAGTTTGATATTGATCAAATCGTCACGGCAAAGGAAAAAAAAATTCAAACGGGTGGAGGATCGGCGAGTCACTTGGGCTAAATGATTGTGGAGAAAATACATTTACAAAACGATTACATAAAAATGATGAATTAAAGTAAGGTTTATTTCTCCTATACTTTTATTATCTGATTAGCCATTAGCCTTAGTTTACTTTCACTTTAAGGTCCAGGTTTAGGTTATAGCTAGGGTCAGGGTTATAGTTAAGATTTGTCTTAGGGCTCAGGTTAAATCTATTAGGGCTATGGTTATGCTTATGTATAAGGTTTACCTATCTACATAGCTATCTATTTATTTATCTATCTATCTTTCTATCATCTATCTATCTATATATCTATCATCTACTGTTCAGGGATGCATACAACATACACTAGGTATTAGGTATTAAATATATGTTGTATTTTATTTAGATTTGTGGCTATGGCCAACTTTTTATCTTCTTTTAGCTAAAATGTATAGCATACACAAATAAATATTGATTTTTATAGTACACACCTGATTATGTTTTATTCCAGTGTTATTTATATATATATATATATATATATATATATATATATATATATATATATATATATATATATATATATATATCCCCTAAGCCCTTGTTATTGAACACATATATCTATTAGTATTTTTCATATACTCATTGGTCTGAGAAGTACTCATTAGTCTGACAAGAGATTTTATGCTCCTTTTTGGATACCAATATTATGAAATATAGGAGTTTTTGATTATACATATTTATTGGTATTATTTTAAATACCCAGTGGTCTGAGAAATATTCATTAGCCTGAAAAAGATCATATACCCCTTAGCTTTGTAGCACGCACATACATCCTACCTTGTGTAAATTTCTATACAACA
>NC_069508.1:166871876-166949376 GCF_027579735.1 Bombina bombina | reverse complement strand
GGGTAATGATTGTGTGTCTGTACTCTAATGTGTGTAGTGTAGTGTAGTTTGTGTGTAATGAGTATGTCTGTGTGTGTAGTTTAGTGTGTGTATAGTGTAGTGTGTGGTGGGTTTGTGTCTAATGTGTTAATGATTGTGTGTGTGTATCTGTGTGTCAAAATCATCAGTGAATCTGTGGGCTGATATGCAATTTGGACAAGTTAACCTGGAATTGAACAGCTATCATCTTAGACTGTTTGTGGGGCACATTGTTCAATGGCAGTGTTTGTAGGGTACAGTCTTCATTGGCAGTGTTTGTTAGATGAAAGAATTTGTGGAGTGCAGTCTTAATTATATGTGTGTGTTTGGGTACAGTCTTCATTGGCAGTTTTTGTAGGGTGCAGTCTTCAATGGATGTGTTTTTGGGGTGCAGTCTTCAGAAGCAATGTGTACATGGCGTGGCAGCGCTTGGGAGGTACATAACAGCGAATGGATGTTTTCGCATTTCCCATTATCGGTATTGTTAAGGAGCTGCTTATATATAATTTAATGTGTGTCATTGGGCAGGCATCTTTTCCCATAATAATATATAAGCAAATAGAGATAATGAGGTAGATTTATGTAGGATCGAGCGGACATGATTTGCTGTAGTGCACCAGAAATGATCGGGGTCAGAAGCAGCCTAGTACCACTGGCTCATATTGCTGTAAATTTTAGTCTACACATCTGTGTGAGTGTGGGTGCCCCGTGTGATGTGAACTTATTTTGAAGTTTGGTTTTTCATTAAACATTTGAAAGTTGTTGTTGACAGCTGCATTGGTGCTTGTAGAGAGTGCAGAGTGGCACAGTACTGTCCTTCCTTGTGTGCTATTTTGGGCTGGAATAAAATTAATGTCTTTTTTGGGGTGTGCAAGGTACAGCTGGCAGTACTGAAGGCATATGGGGGGCACTGCCAAAGTGCTGCAATAGACAACACACAAATGCATTCACAACATATGAGAGCAAATAAATTACCCTATACCAGGGGTGGGCAGACTTTGTAAGGCAAGGGCTCTTATTTTATTCCAAGTGACGTGGTCACCTAACTAAAAAAACAAAAAAAACACCAGTCTTGATAATAATAACTACAATAATGTATGTATTGCCACAAATAGGACCTGCTGACTGAAAATTTTATTTTTGCCACAAATAATACAGCTTTAAAAATCAATTTAACAAATACAGCCGCGGTCTGTCTTTACTTACTACGAGAGCTCTCTCTTTACGTCACGCTGGGACCGTCAAGCAACCTTATCTGTGTACCGCACTTGCATATGATAAGTAGTCTCACAATCAAGACGGCTCAAGGCTCATTCTACAAAGTAATTTTATTGGTTGGACGCCATGTCAGGTTGATTAGGGGGCGGATTCTGTAACCAAAGCTGGGGCAGCGAGTTCAGTGCCCATACCGCCATCATAGACTCAGAGTCATAGCTGATTTAAAAAGTCTGCATTAGAGAAAGATTTCTCACTCATCTACAGTGGCGAGGCTGTTCACTCAGAATCCAGATACTTATGATTTCAAACAGGCAATAAAAATTGTTAGTGTGACATAGCGATAGAACAAAGAGATATAAATAATGGCAAATCCACATAAGTTGTTAAACACAAGTACACTTACAAATGAAGAAAATCCAACACAAAAGGAAAAATAAAGAATGCAATATAGAGAAGGCAGAGTGTGCTACTATACAAGAGTGAATAGAAAAATTTTGTTGTTGGTTGCAAATGCACATTAGAAAAAATACTAGCTTGACATAATGTTTCATACCGATTTAAGTTGTTATTTCATGCCATAGGAATTCACAACTTTGTTATGTGTTAAGGGACAAAGAATATGGAGCAGAAATAATTTGCAGAGCATTCGCTTCTAAACATGTTAAACAAGAGTATATGATTGACTGACATTATACTGCATATAGAAACCTCTGGGTTCAAATTCTAGGCTGCTACACGCTGCATAGAAATTAATTTCAGCTGAGTAGTTAAAGACATTTCTAATTATTATATTTTTCCTGAAGAACAATTAACACCAAACATTTTTTTAAAATTATTATTATGTTTATTATTTGATTCTTGATGATTGTCAGTGGCTTAAATGTTTTTGAGTTGAGCACATAGTTTAAATTTACAATTATCATAATAAAACTAGAGATGTTAGTGTAAGCCCCTATCCTAGAACGATCCTAAGGGTCAAGGTCCTTAGGAATGGCAGTGCAGGTAGTTTGCAGCTTTGTTGCAATGTAAGGGGAGGGCAGTTAGACTTACCTTAAAAGCTCCTGTAGCAGTGGGTTCTGCCTCATCCTGATGTATCTCCCACCCTCCTTCCTTTTGTAGTGGTCAGCAATCAGTTTACGGCTTCCTTTGGGTTGTTAATGTTGTCTGAGGCTCCAGCAGGGTTAGTTGATGAAGCTGGATAAGTCAGAGGATGGTCATTTTTGCTCCTCTTAGGGCAGCATCCTGTACGAATATCTCCCGAATAGTCCTACCGGTGTAGAGAGATTATTTCATAGTGCCCTAGCATAGGCGGTTGGTCATGGCCCAGACAGTGGGTAGATGAGTTGAGTGACGACCATTGGTTATGCGGCAGATGAACATCTCCTATGTGTTGTCCATGGCTGAGGGCGTCGTAGCCAAGCTCAGCTCTGTCAGAAGATCTGGACTATGACCATCTATGCAGGGGTTAATTTAGGACCTGACTGCCGCCACTTCTAATTTGCTAACCTCATGTTTGAAAGATTGCCTGTTTCAATAAAATTGATCCCTCAGGGTTTTAACCCCATCTTTGTGCTAGGAGTATTATTACTATTAAAATGTTTTAGTTACTGTTTTTTTTTTTTAGATGGGACATTTAATTCTGTATGCCCTTGGGTTTTCTTGTGTTTGAGTGAGAACTTAAACTCTGACATTAACATATTTATTTTTTTGCTATTTCATTTCTTACTAAGACATCTGAAAAATAGAAAAATTGCAGCTGGGTTACTGTATGTTTTGTGATCTCTTAGAAAGAATTAATGCATTGTTCAGAGATGTAAATCTCACCTATCACATCATGTTATGGATTTTAGAACTGTTTTGTTGCAGTTGAGTGGAAGATAGTACAAAAAGACCAACTGTTTTACATTGAGATTGCTCTCAAAAGAAAATACTGAAATAAAATCTTAGCAATGGCTTAGGGGATAAAAATTACTTTGTATATTTATAGAACATATTTACATTGCTGACACTTCAAAAGCTGATTCTCACAGTTTTTAATCCAGAAAAAACATTTCTAAATATAATGATGCTACAGATACATGCAGTGTTTTAGACTTATATTCATACATTATTGTAATTGTGCCCTAGCAAACAGAAGTACCTTATCTTTGCTGTAAATAGCTAATTAAGAAATTGGAAGGAAAATGTTGAAACATAGATTGTAAATTAAAGAACCTATTTCTTTGTAGTTCCTTATATATATAAAAATGCATCTACTTTTGATTGTGCTCCGGGGAAGGATATTCCATTCCTTTATATTTGTTAATATAAGGACAGTCTGTCTCATGTAGATATTGCAAGCCCTGTATAACTCTGTATAAAAGGTTAGCGCTCTATAAATAATAATAATAATGTTACTCAACAGCCATAAAAGCCAAACAAACAGCACCAGAAACATTAAAGGATATAAAATTATCATAGGTTACAGACCTTGGGAAGGAAGCTTGACCAAATACAGGGCAAACATTTACAACATTCCTAAAAATCATATACGAGAATTTGCAGAGCTGAGCATTTATAACAGAGTTCATGAGTAATCTCACTGAAAAATCATTTTCTTTAGTGCTATTTCATATGTAGAGTATCCTATATATGCAAGAATAAAGCAAACACTCATGGATATATAGATAAAACAGAAGATTATATATAAACATATACATAAGGGAAGAGAAAACAACAGGAAAGACCATAAGTTTCCGGCCTTTTATATAGATAAATTAATTGATAGAATTTGAAGCTTATTTTAAATGAACAGTCATGATACAACTGAAGATGACTCATTATATGGATAATGGCTTCCAATCAATCACACATGCATCCAATCACATAATACACAATATTACATTTAACATAAATTTACTGCGCCGACTCTCCAGCTCGAGTGTGTGTGTGTGTGCAATTATGTATTATTATTAAATGTCATCTTATGTACAGACCGGTAAATAGTTATTACATTAAAAATTACAATGTTTGTTGGTTTATTTTAACATTTATAGCTTAGCATGTTCTTTGAACCCCAAACGTGTGCAGTGAAGTTTAAGAGGCTATCATAATATAATGAGATTGTGATAGGTGATGAAATAACACATGCATCCCAATATCAGCACTGGTAAAAATGCAGAGGTGCATAAACATATGTCAAATGCTGCGCAGATCTTCCTTTTTCATGTTTCTACCTCTGCCAAAAGGCTGTTCCATCTATCTACCAACCTTCCAGTAAAGTAAAGCATGGTTTAAAAATTCAGCTTAATAAAATGTAAAATAATTTAAAGTATATAAATAAATCTATATGGTTGATCATGTTTAAATTTCTGTATTTGTGCAATTGACCTCTATTGTAATGTCCCTTCAAATATCGATTTAGAAAGATAAAACTAGATATAGCAAGTTAGGAATAGGTCTACCATATTTAAATTAAATTTATAATAAACGTCAAGCAGCTTAATAGTGAGGCTTCTTTTTAACAAAAATAGTTCGGGCATCTCCGGACCAACCCTATTTTTTATACTCATGTTTGCAGATAAGATCTGTATGCAAATGATCTTCCCATGAGATTTCATTATACCTGATTCAAGCAAATAAAATGTGTTTCAATCATTAAGGACCAGATTACGAGTGGCGCACTAACAGTAACACGCAAGCGATATCAGGTTAATCGCAGCCAGCTTGAGTGCAATTGAAGTTAAAGGGACAGTAAACCCAATTTTTGGAATAGCCAATAGAATGCGAGTTCAATCCTATTGGCTGATTGGATCAGCCAAAAGGATGAAAGCTCAATCCTATTGGCTGATTGCAACAGCCAGTAGGATTTTTTCCACCTTAATTCCTATTGGCTGATATAATTCTATCAGCCATTCAGAATATAAGAGATGCCATCTTGGATGACGTCATTTAAAGGAAACTTCATTCTTCAGCGGCGATCGTAAGAAGAGGATGCTCTGCGCCGGATGTCTCGAAGATGGATCTGCTCCGCGCTGAATGGATGAAGATAGAAGATGCCGTCTGGATGAAGACTTCTGCCCGGTTGGATGAAGACTTCGGCCCGCTTGGATGAAGAATTCTGCCGGCTTTGCTGAGGACTTCTGCCGCTTTGAGGAGGATGGATGTCGGGTCTTCGAAAACTGTAAGTGGATCTTTGGGGGTTAGTGTTAGTTTTTTTTAAGGATTTATTGGGTGGGTTTTAATTTTAGGTTGGGGACTTTGGGCGGAAAAAGAGCTAAATGCCCTTTTAAGGGCAATGCCCATACAAATGCCCTTTTCAGGGCAATGGGGAGCTTAGGTTTTTTAGATAGGTTGTGTGGGTTTTACTGTTGGGGGGGTGTTTGTATTTTATTTTACAGGTAAAAGAGCTGATTTCTTTGGGGCAATGCCCCGCAAAAGGCCCTTTTAAGGGCCATTGGTAGTTTATTGTAGACTAGGTTTTTTTTTTATTTTGGGGAGGCTTTTTTATTTTGATAGGGCTATTAGATTAGGTGTAATTAGTTTAAATATTTGATAATTTATTTTTTATTTTGTGTAGCTTAGTGTTTTTTATTTTGTGTAATTTAGTGTTTTTTATTTTGTGTAACTTAGTTGTTATTTTTTTTTTGTAACTTAGTAATTCTTTATTTTAGATTTAAATAATTTGAGTAGGGTTAGGTTTTTAAATATATAATATAGTTAATTGAAACTGTAGTTTAATGTAATTTTAGTATAATAGTTAGGGTAGGTTAATTAATAGTTTAATATAGTTTAATATAATTTTAGTATAATAGTTAGGGTAGGTTAATTAATAGTTTAATATAGTTTATTTTAATTCTACAGGTAAGTTTAAATTTATTATAAGATAGGGATGAGTTAATATTTAATGTAAAGTTAGCGGGTTGTTAGGTTTAGGGGTTAATAGCTTAATTTAGTTTATGGCGATGTGGGGGGCTGGCGGTTTAGGGGTTAATAGCTTAATTTAGTTTATGGCGATGTGGGGGGCTTGCGGTTTAGGGGTTAATAGGTTTAGTAAGTGGTAGTGATGTGGGAGGCCAGGGGTTTAGGGGTTAATACATTTATTTAGTTGTGGAGGGGTCCGGGAGCGAAGGGATGAGGTTAATAACTTTATTAGAGTTACGGTGGGCTCTGGGAGCGGCGTGATAGGGGTTAATAACTTTATTAGAGTGGCGGTGGGCTCTGGGATCAGCGGGATAGGGGTTAATAACTTTATTAGATTTGCGGTGGGCTCCGGGAGCCGCAGGATAGGGCTTAATAACTTTATTTAGTTTTGGCGTGGTCGGGGAGCGGCAGGATAGGGGTTAAACATTTTAGTATAGTGGCGGTGTTTAGTGACAGGGTATAAATAAAGTTGGGAAAAAGCCGAATAGCAGCGAGATCGATGACTGTTAGTTTTTGACAGCTTTTTTTATAAATAAGGAGAGCGTATTCAGGTCCGCGGCCGCAATGTTAGGCAAGCGTATTGGTGCCGTCGAATGCAGCACAGTTGACGGCTTGATAAATATCCCTCTCTATCTGAATCATGAAAGAAAATTTTGGGTTTAATGTCCCTTTAACGAACATCGGGATAACACAACCTCAGAGCTCTGGTTAAGTGTTCTACAAGTCAAAAAAGTGTCACAAAACACATAAAAAATGAATGTAAAAGTACAGTTACACTCATAATATCTAATAAAAAAAATATTAACAAAATATATTGCACAAAAAGCTTATAAGGGCTTAAAGATATGAGGTCTCAGATGTTAGAAAAAAGAAAGGCTCTAACATAGAGATACATGCATATACATATATAAATATGTATATGCAAATATATATATATATATATATATATATATACATATTTATATATTTATATGTGTATATATTTATTTACAGATATATATATATATATATATATATATATATATATATATATATATATATATATATATATATATATACTGTATATGTGTGTGTGCGCATTGGGGCCCTTTTGCAGTCAAGTAGATGAAAACTAGTTGAAACATATATATGCAGTATTCATATTTAATAAAGTGTTAAACTGTGTACTTACTGTAAATATTGTACATTCCAATGTTCTGCACATAGAATATGTTCTAAGTATTTTTAAATAGATATTCCTATATATATATATCTATACCTATATATAATCATATAGAAATATAGGTATAGCTATACAGTATATTTTACCAAAAGACCATCAGATATATATAGAAATATGTATTTATAAATAAATAGAGCATATTCTGCTATGTGAAGAACATTGGAATGTGAAATATTAATTTTATCATGTCTGGTTAGCACACTTGAGAATGTGCGCAAGTAGAATTTTAGGGTTTTTTTCCCCCGCTTTTTTGCTCCATTGACTTCTGTGGGGGAATATGTTAATGTGCACGCGGTAATCAAATTTTGGCTTTTTGCGCATCGGGTTAGCACAGGCAAAAACTTTTACTTTCAACTTGTAATTATAGCAATCTTAGCACTTTAATGGGAGCGTTAAATGCTGATCCACTTGTAATCTGGTGCAAAGTTAGTTCAGAAAATAGTAAAAATAATTTTGCCTCTATTTAGATACAATATGACGGGCTCCATTCTATTTTGTTATCTATATTCCAATCCCTAAGAAGTGCATCTGTTTGAACTAGTTATCTAGCAAATAAATCTGGAACACTAGATTGGTAAACATCTATATGAAACATCATTTTTTCTGTCTTTTAAAGACGTTCACAAGTGCAGTCAAATCATAAAGGAACATTTGACAACTAATTGATTCAATATTGAGAAGCGCCACATATGTTCCTAGTATCTGATATTTTTAACAAGATTAATTTATGATGTGAGCAATTAATCCATTCCTATCATGTTGAGTTAATGTATAATTTATGTTTTTATAGCATTTCAAAAATGCTTAACTGCAATCATAAATCAAAGATCAGAAGTGTGTCTTGCTCAATATCTAAATAAAACCAAGGGGTCGATCAACATCTTGTGAAAAACGTTTCTAACGTGAAAACAGAAAATCACCATTAACATCTTTGGGGAGTTTTGGAGCTAAACCATTCTATAATTTTTCCTTAAGGTTTGTGATCGATCTCAAAGTCTTTTTGGTATTTTTGTAAATAAATAATTTGATAAACGTTTGTAACAGTTATTATGAATTGAGTATGTGCAAGATTCATGGCACCCAAATGTGTAAAATGCAAAGACATGGTAGATTTGTTGGACTAGTTAACCAAAACATCATTTAAAAATGAGTTTTCAATGCTTTTTTATTGTGTTTTTTATCTATTAAAACACAGGCACTGAGGGTGTGAATTAAATCACACACACATGCACACACATACACATACACACACATACATACATACATACACACACACACTCACACACACACATAAACACACACACACATACACCCCCACACACCTACATTCACCCCACACACTCACACACACATTCACACACACACACACACATTCACACACACACACACACACATACAGACACACCTACACACACACACATAAACACAAACAACTATACAAACACAAATACACCCACATTCACCCCATACACTCACATACACACACACACATACACACACATTCACCCTCACACACTCACACAAACACACACACACACACACATACACCCACATTCACTCCCACACACTCACACACAAACATACATACACACACATTCACCCCTACACACTCACACACACATTTACACAACACACATACACACACACACAAATACATACATACACACATACACCCACATTCACCCCCACACACTCACACACACACTCACACAAACACACACACACATACACCCACATTCACCCCCACACACACATACACACAAACATACAGACACACATACCCACACACACATAAACACAAATAACTGTATACACACACACACACACATACAGACACACATACCCACACACACATAAACACAAACAACTATACACACACACATACAGACACACATACCCACACACACATAAACACAAACAACAATACACACACATACAGACACACATACCCACAAACACAGAAACACAAACACCTATAAACATACATACATACATACACACACACACACACATACATATGCACACATAAACATACACACACAGGGCTTTATTATGGACTGAAATGGTTTGGATTTTAAAACTTGAGTTTTGCTATACAAACATTTTTTATGTTTAGCCAATCACAATAGATGTTGGATTGATCTTTTATTTACAAAAAATCGATTATTTTAAGCAATTAACAAAAGCACGTAACTTAATGACATTTGTCATTGAAATGGGTGAGATTAAAAATATTATTCTGTCATTACATTACATTATTAGACACTCAGAAGATGCACAGCTTTGTTATAGATAGGACTGACTGGCTGGTTTCTTCTAATTTACAAGCATATGAGGAGGAGTATGCTGCAAATTCCCCAGGGGGGTTTTAATTTTTGTGTATGTTTTTTTTACTATTAAATGTATTTTTGTATCAGTAGGTAGATGAGTATTGTTCAAACAATCACTTTTGGGGTGAAATTATTCGAGTTTTGTCATATATGAGTTTTTTGTGCATAGCTGGATAAAATGTATTCACTTACATATTTGTTTCTCTACATATAAAGGAATCTTTGCTTTAAAATATTATCATAGAAACAATATATAACATATGGAATACAATGTATATATTTGTGTGTTCTCTTTCCTTTACAGGATTTGCATAGTTTGGTCACTTAAAAAAACATGTTCCCCCAGTTCATATTTGGGGTATTACACTTTTCACCTCCCTCAACTCAGTGATTAATGGTTGTTGTGTAAGCAAGAGTAGCAATAAAATTGAGCAGGGCTGATAGCCCCTCTATAGGGTGTGTGGGGTGTCATTTAAACCCTCTGTATTTATTTATTAATTTTTTTTATACAGGGCCTCTCTTTAAGGGGTTGCGTCCTGGATACTCCCTCTGCCATACTCAGGTCTGATGCAGCCAATCAATGGCTGGCAGGGGTAAGGAACACTCCCTGTTAATAATATTTTTTAGAGTTGTAGCTTGCACAGTCATTTGTAACGTTTCTCAAATATCTGTTCCTTTTAAGTACCATTCATTCATGCGTAAATATTCATGTACATAACTGAGACACAATTAAAATCATTCTAGTGGTCTGCTTCCCAGCTTAATATCTCTTGTAAAATAACAGACAGGTTAAATACAGACAGTATAGGAAAGGATTGGCTATTTTTAAATTTAATTATGTGGCCGCATCTCCAATATCATGTAATGTTCTTCCAGATCAATCCATGTTCTTGCATTCAGTAATTAGGTGTACATTAGCAGTGAATATAATAAATTCTATGTGATTGTTCTTTGTGGTTTTTTGATCCATAACATTTGGGTACAAAAGCAAGGCCTGCTTCTTTAAATCCACAGAACGCAATGTGCCTTGACCTGTGGGGTGTGTTTTGTTACCTTTTCACCCACCCCACTGTACTTGCAGAGAGCCTCTTTATATGAAGAGAAATTGTACAGTAGAACATGTTTATAAGAGAGGGGTTTGTGGCTAAGAGAAGGCAGAGTGGAGAGTGTAAAACAAGTTTGATACTGAATGGATACAGTGAGTATGTTATGGCGGTGTGGTGTGCAATTGCTGCATGTCATGTGACCGTGTAGTGTTCTTTCAGCAATGTGTTGACCATCCCAAGCAGGTAGATTGTCATGTCTATGAGATGGGACATTTAGACATCAATATCAAGTTCATTCCTATTGTCTTTACAGGGTATCGAGAATTGGCTTTAAGGAACATGGAACCCAAACATTTTCTTTTGTGATTCAATCAGAGCATATTATTCAAACAAAAGTTTCCAGTTTACTGATATTATCAAATTTGCTTTGGTCTTATTGTTTTCTTTGTTTGATATCTAGATAGGTAACATGCACATATCTGGAGCATTACATGGCAGGAAAAAGTGCTGCAATCTAGTGCTCTTGCACACATAGACCATGCTTGCAAAAGTGCTGCAATATAGTGCTCTTGCACATGTAGACCATGCTTACAAAAGTGCTGCAATCTAGTGCTCTTGCACATATAGACCATGCTTACAAAATCTAGTGCTCTTGCACTTGTAGAACATGCTTACAAAAAGTGCTGCAATCTAGTGCTCTTGCACATGTAGACCATGCTTACAAAAGTGCTGCAATCTAGTGCTCTTGCACATGTAGACCATGCTTACAAAAGTGCTGCCATATAGTGCTGGAGATAAGTGCATGCTCCTAAGTGTACTTCCTTTCTTTTCAACAAAGCATCCCAAAGAAACACAGATCATTTGATAATAGAAGTAAATTACAACGCTGTTTGCGATTGTATACTCAATCTGAATCAAAGAAAAAAAAATTGGGTTATCCCTTTAAGTGGTCCAAATTGAGAATCATTGGGTCCATAGTGAATCATTCTCTAGTATAGCTCAGACACAGTGCAGCTTTTGGTATGGATGGTATATTGGAAGCTCCCTATATAGCATGTGTTACTAATAATGCAGTGATATCTCTGTTACTTTAATTTAAGATGTAATTTAGGAAGTTTTCATGAAGATCATAATGCATACTGCTGGTCACGTGCATGTTGCAATATATTTATTTATAATTATTTCTTAACAGATATAATATTCAGCAATATATACTTAACATGTTGCTTTTGTACAGGGTATCTATCAGATTGTCCATCAAGTTATTTGATAAGAGTCATCATTATGTCTTGCAGATAATTAGCACCATGGAACCGCAGGTGTCAAATGGTCCCACGTCCAATACGAGCAATGGACCATCGAACAACAGGAACTGCTCTTCCCCCATGCAAACAGGGGCAACCACAGACGACAGCAAAACTAACCTCATAGTCAACTACTTGCCACAGAACATGACGCAGGAAGAATTCCGGAGTCTGTTCGGCAGCATTGGGGAGATTGAGTCCTGCAAATTGGTGCGGGATAAAATCACAGGTACTTGGCTTTGCCTTCTAAGTTATAGCTTGGAATATGTGTATTTTAAAGGGATATAAAAGTCAAAAATAAAGTTTCACAATTTGAATTTAGAGCATAAAAAAAAACACTTACTTCTTTTGTAAAATGTAACTTGTTTTCTCAGCATCCTTTGCAAAATTTGAGTTTGTTTCCATGAAGGCACAATGAGGTACGTGTCTTAAACATCTATAAAACATTATTACAAAAAGTTGCAAACTGCTAAAAGATCGTGCTCAAGATACATGCACACTCTTGAGGCTACTTCAGTATGCTCTCATGGAAAAAACTACATTTCAACAACGGATAATAGAAGGGAATTAGAAATATGCATCCTTTTAATTCATTGACTGCCAGAGAGTGTTAAATTAAATTGCTACACAATGCATTGCAACCAAGAGTTTAACATGATTATTTATATATTACCTACCAACATAGCAACAAAGGGAACATAAGAACATAAAATACCATATGTGTTCAGTGGCATAGTGGTAATCTGTGAGCATAACAGTATTCAGTAAATAATTATGAAGTATACATCCTAGATATTCTACAGCATACAGAATGCTGCAAGCCAACCAGCTTCGTACAGCTTAGCCTAGTAAACAGTGTACAGTGGTAGTCACTCAAGAGTAGGTGTGTAAGGTTTTTTTTTTGTTTGTTTTTTATGATTTTCTTTTATGATTCATCTTTATGATTTCTGCATTAATTTTCATGGTTTATTTTTAAGCCATTTTTTTTTTCTTTTTGGCATCTTCACATGTTTAGATATAATTTCAATATAATATAAACTCAATAATGAACACACTCAAAATGATTAAATAATGGGGAGTTCCAGCTACAGAAGCAGTTGATAGTAAATTACTTTTCTGCCATAATTTCAGGTTAGTTCCTGGCAGTGACTTTATGTCACTACTAATTTGCTTCACCTATTTCATATCAAAGGGTGATTGAGTTCAATGTATCTACTCAAGAAGCTGTACATTTGGGAACTGATTTATATTTGTTATTGTCTTGTAAAGATGCTGAGCTGAATAAAGACAAAAAATCCTATGCAGTCATAAAGTGAGCTTATTATACCTTCAGCTTCCACAACATAATTAATTCTGGCTTTTTAAATTAACAGTAAAACTGGTCCCTTCTGAACGATTGCAGCTGCACAGAGGCCGGGTAGGAGAAAGATAGAGTTTCTTACTGTTCAGCAGAAATTGATAAAATTAGGCCAGGGTGCTATGAACATGCGCGAGAGCTCTGTGCTTTATATTCCTGTGGGGCGACGGCTCTGTAGACCAGATTTCTGTGCAATTGTTGATGAGTTGTGTTTGGTTTTTGATTGTTTTATCAGTTCTATTATTCTGCGAGCATTTCATCACTTTTCCTCCTGTTAAAAGGAATTATAATGTTATCGCTCGTGTCTAATTGTGTAGTTCGCCATCTAATGCACGCAGATTATTAGGAGCAGAGAACGCAGCCCCCTCTCTTTCCCTCCTCCAATCCTGCAGAGGTCCTGAAGCTGTTACTAGATGTAGTCATTCAGAGAGGCAGCCATTTTATTAGCTCCCTCGACAACCATTTGGACATTTGTCCCTATGAACAACTAATGAAGGACTGGACCATAAATACATTGAATTACCACTAAATTTTCATTGTACTATTTGACATCAGGGAAACCAGATATATATCTGTGGTGAACACATAACAAGGTCAATTCTACAGCGAACACCCCACATATAGAATACTTGAGAAATAAATCCCCAGTTCCAGAATCTCAAGAAATATGTAAACATTTATCTTGAAAACTTCACTTTTTCAGTTAGTTGATTTAGGCTTTATAGAACCAAATCCCTATACTCTGAGCTAATGGACATTAAAATCAACATTTAATCAACACGTAAATCACTAATAAAAACAAACAAACAAAAAAACATTTCACTGTAAGCCATTTTTTTTTTGCCTGCCTTTGCTGTAAAATGCTTGTTCTCCTTCTTCCCAGAGAGGTTGCAGTGTTATTGTCATACTTGGTTGATGACATTTTCCTCAGTCTGTAACATTCTGCACAGTGATTGCTTTGCTCAGAGCACATGCTCATTTATATCTGTTCCTAACTGGACACAGCAGGACTCCAGGAACATGGAATCCACCAAGCTTTTCAAGAGATGCTCTTTATTTGCAAAACCTTGCAAATTCTGTTAACAAAACAGTGATTGTAAAACATATTTTGGCAAATTAGTCCTTTATAGCTGATATTTGTTATTAGTTTAATATCTCTTTAAATTGTGGACGTTTAATGGGGGTCGGTACATCGTCCATCTGACTGTGAGGCTTGGCCAGCAGGTGTCTTGCGGATACAGAACATATAAAGAAAATATTTCTAAAAAAAATAAAAGAAGAAAGAAAACAAATATCTCATTAACAAGAAGGTCCATAGTAGATCATATCTAGCAGCAGGAGGGCAGGGTGATTACTTCAGCACTGTCATTTGAAAGCCCATAAGACTAAAGGCCATAGATATGGATAGTCAGAGTCCAACTTGCACCTAACAGGGAAAGCTGGGGGGCATTGTACTGTTTCCAGTAGAAGAACCCACCTTTCATGTTCACAGTGTAAATCTTATCCCATAATCTGTGACATTCTCAAAGTTAAGCACTGTAGATATTATTTTTTATTTTTTTTAAATGGCTCTTCTAAAAATGTATAAAGGTCATTATATAAATAAATCTAGAGCAAAACTATAGTTAATCTTCATCTCTTTGCAGAAGAATATTTAAACTCCACTACTAGGGCTCGAACTAATAGTCCTGTGGACATTTGTTTTGGATACACAAATGTCGATAAGGACAAAAAAAAACCCTTTAAATTCATTAAACGTATATTACCTCCGAATTTTTAATGTTACTTTCATTTTTGAATGTTCATATTTAGATCGAATATCAACATTTTGGAATTTTTAATGTAATATTCAATTTAACAAATACTATTCAAAAGTTCAATAGTTCATGTGGTAGGGAATTTAGCAAATTGATTCATAATCGTTATATTTCTATTTGAAATATTGAATAATTTGAATATTACATTTAAAGAGGGCATTAGAAATACTATTACAAAGATATAAATTCACAATTATCTATTTTGAATATTGCATAATTCAAATATTACCTTTAAAGATGGCATTACAAATAATATTACATTAAAGGGACACTGAACCCAAATTTTTTCTTCTGTGATTCAGATAGAGCATGCAATTTAAAGCAACTTTCTAATTTACTCCTATTATCATTTTTTCTTCATTCTCTTGCTATCTTTATTTGAAAAAGAAGGCATCTAAGGTTTTGTTTTGTTCAGTACTCTGGACAGTAATTTTTTATTGGTGGATGAATTTATCCACCAATCAGCAAGGACAACCCAGGTTGTTCACCAAAAATGGGCCGGCATCTAAACTTACATTCTTGCATTTCAAATAAAGATACCAAGAGAATGAAGAAAATTTGATAATAGGAGTAAATTAGAAAGTTGCTTAAAATTTCATGCTCTATCTGAATCACGAAAGAAAAAATTGGGGTTCAGTGTCCCTTTAAATGAATGTTAGAATGTCATACAAAGATTCAAAATTTGAAAAGAACGAGCGGAAATTTTTGTTTCTTTTTCGAATGTTGCAAAACATTCAACCATCCCTATCCACTACCCCGCAGATCTAGACCATCAAATCTAAGGGGTGTACAACGCTGGCTACAGAGTAAAATATCAAAGGTGCACAGGTATTTGGTGAGATGCCCCTTCTTGTACTACTTAACCACCTATTTTTATTTTTTAAACCCTCATTTTCACCCCTCTCCCTGTTCTGTGTAGATCAGTAGACATATAAAGGCCACTACATTGCAAACACTGAGGGACAGGTAGAACCTTTGAAGTTTAAAGGGACATGAAACCCCAAAAATGTATTTCATAATTCAGATACAGAATACAATTTTAAACAACTTTCCAATTTACTTCTATTATTTAATTTGCTTCCTTCTCTTCTTATCCTTTGCTGAAAGGTGTATCTAGGAAAGCTCAGGAGCCGCAAAGAACCTAGGTTCTAGCTGCAGATTGGTGGCTGCATATATATCAATTGTCATTGGCTCACCCAGTGTTCAGTCAGCAACCGGTAGTGCATTGCTGCTCCTTCAACAAAGCATACCAACAGAAGGAAGAAACATTGATAATAGGAGTAAATTAGAAAGTTGCTTAAAAGTGCACGCTCTATTTGAATCATGAAAGAAACAAATTGTGTTTCATATTCCTTTAAGGCTGCTACAGTTAAGACTATGGGGTGAAAAAAAACCCCTAGAACAGAAAATGCTTCAACTTAAAGGGACACTGTACTCAAAAGTTTTCTTTCGTGATTCACATAGAGCATGCATTTTTAAGCAACTTTCTAATTTACTCCTATTATCAAATATTCTTCATTCTCTTGGTATGTTTATTTGAAAAGCAAGAATGTAAGTTTAGATGCCGGCCCATTTTTGGTGAACAACCTGGGTTGTCCCTGCTGATTGGTCAGCACCAATAAACAAGTGCTGTCCATGGTCCTGAAGCAAACATTTGCTGGCTCCTTAGCTGAGATGCCTTCTTTTTCAAATAAAGATAGCAAGAGAACGAATTAAAATTGATAATAGAAGTAAATTAGAAAGTTGCTTAAAATTGCATGCTCTATCTGAATCATGAAAGAAAAAATTTGGGTTCAGTGTCCCTTTAAGTTTTTTCTTATAGTCTTTGTGATTTTGCATCAGATGCGTTGCTTCGTCAGCTGACATATTGGTACCATTTCATTTCATTTTAAAACTCATTTACTCCACTGGATACTTTTATATTTTATTTTTTCATAAAATAATTTAAAAATACCACACTTTAGACTTTATTCATGCCATTTGCAGTAACATTTCATATAAGCTTACTTTGTTTATTTCTATATTTTCAGTTATTTTATGGTTTATGATTATTGTTTTTCAGTTTTTTTTTATGGAAACACTGTGAATTAACCCCTTGACTACCAGTGAAGACTGCAACCACATTTCTGACCAATACATAGCAACAGTCTTTGCAGTGAAGTTTGAATTGGTTGTAAGCGCGCAAGCACACATAGTTGCCGAAATTATTGAATAATTTATCTTGCAGATGCTAAGTTGCTTCCTCTGAGCGTAGTTGTATAAGGCCTTTATTTAACTTAGAACAATCATATAATCTATAGTGAAACAAAATCACTTAAGTCAATTAATTTTATTTACAATTCCCTTATGTATATAATGCATGTCACTAAATATTTAGTTGTGTTATCTATTAATATTTTTTATTGTAATAAAGAAATGTATTGAATGCTGTTAAAATTAAATTAAATTAAGTGGGTAGTGAACATTGTACAGGCTCTGATTTGGGAATGAAGTTGTACTGTCCAGCTTTGTCATTGTATTGAAAAGATATCATCCTTTCCTTGCATGCAGTATCGGGGAGCTATTATTCATTCCCTCTAATCTAGAGCCAAAAAAAATAACTTGAGTGTGTTCAAGACAGCGGCCATCTTGGATAAGGGAAAAGTGCCAGTTTCAGTGATAATATTACCTCTTCCAAAATGGCTGACACATATCTTGTATGTGCTCTTTCAGTAGTCAAAGATTGAGGAAATGTAATACCCAGGGAACTGCTGCTTAAACTGTAAGACCTACCTACACCACACTCCCATAATCATGGCCATTTTGGGATGTTCTAATGTTTGGTAGTATACCACTGTATTTGCAGTAGGAGCAATGAGAACATATAGACCAGTATCATACATCACAGGCACCTGCTTCACTTAATGTACAGAGGGCAGAAGCCATTAAAAAACTCACATCATTAATGCAATATTCTGATTATGCTGTCTAGAAGTGCTTGCTATATTGTATTGCTAGAACGTATTTACGCTCCTTATAGACAGGTTTGCTTATTGTACATGTGTAATAAATCATTTATATACAGAGAAATAACTTGTATTGGGCCCTATTCACTAAGGATTTTTGCCATAGGCACACAATTCGAGGAAAACTACAAGGATTTAGCCACTGGCACAAAATGGAAACCCCTTACTGAAGAGGGCCCTATCTTTGGGAAAGGTCAGTAGAGTTTGTTACTGCTTATTAATTTCATTACTCTCAGTGATGGGGAATACTTAGTTAGTGATGGGTTATCTAGTCCTCAAGTTGTTAATGAGGGTGGGGGTAGGAGATGTTATTATTTGGCTCTGAGCATGTGGTAGAGCCCAGGGGTACCTAGTTGTGATGCTTTAGCATGCAGGGTTTTATAATATTTCTGCTAGGGGCAAAGCACTTCTATCAAAGTGTATGAACCAGATTAATATACTGCTGGGACAATATTCTGATATCCTGACCTGTTTAAAGACTTGAGGTTATCACTATCATTAATTAATTAATTAATTAAATCATTAATAATATCAGTTACACCTGAAACTATTTATAAGTCAATTATAACTTGAAATCACTGGAATAATTGAAGAAAGGGAAAACTCAGAGCAGTGCAAAGGCAGCAGATAGTTTCTCTGCCTGGCTTGACCAGTAAATTATTTGAGAGCTGTGCCTTGCTACAATATAGTAAGTTTAATGTCCCAAAATCCTTCTAGACATAAATTTACAGTGACTTTTCAATTATTTCACTGAATTTCTAAAATGGAACATATTACTGAGCCAATTAAGAGTTAAAAAAAACCCACACTTTTTAATGATCACAAAATATTTTATTTGCATAAAACACATTATATTATGTATTAACTTGCAATGGCCATTCTTATAAATTGTTGTATTTATCTTCTCTGTTCTCTGGTGACAAACTCAATATCTTTGTGAAGATTCTGCAAAGCTCTTTTATTATGTACTTTGTGTTTTAAAGGCTGTCTTAAAGGTAAAGTGGTGTGTTATATCTAATGCATGAATCCTACTGTAAAAAATAATGCAGTTCTAGCAAGAAAAAAACATTTTGAATATTTTTTTCACTTACAAATGCAGACTAACTTCAAGTTTTTGCTCTTAATGCTGACATCATAGTTTTTTTTATCACACATGTTTGCACCTATCTGCCAATCAGTGGCTGCATTGGTTAGGATGTGCCTGTACTGGTCAGCAGATTCAACCTCTGATTGGCTACAGGGAACCAGAATGTGTTAAGCAAAAAAAGATGCTTGATAGAGGGGCGTGGAATTATGTACATGGATTACATGTAAATTTAGATATTTTAATAAAAAATAAAGTGTGTGTATATATATATATATACTGAATATGCTAAAACTGCATTTATTTTTCTTTTTTCATTGGACGTAATGTGTGAAAAGCAATGCACCTTCTTCATCTTCATTTAAAAACAAACTAGAAACTAATGGAATATAATATCATTTTGGATGTGTCCTGTGCCACACTTGTACTCACCCAGTAAATTAACTCAATGTAAAAGTAAAGAAGCAAATACTAAATATTTGTTGTATGTTATGTGTATTTCTGATACATAATATCATTTCTAACATTTTTCTAAAGGATTTTGATCAACCCCTGTGCATTTAACCTTTTTGCCTTTCATATCCCTTTAAGTCAAACAACTAAATTAATATTGTTGAAATATATATATACTACTTATTTCTGTGCATTCCATCTTTACAAGCCTCTTAAAGGGATATGAAACCCAGAACATTTATTTTTTGTTTCAGACATAACAAACCATTTTAAAAGGTTTATAGCTTACTTCTTTTATCAAATTTGCTTTGTTCTCATGGTTTTCTTTGTTGAAGTGATACCTAGGACGGCATCTGGAGCACTACCTGGCAGGAAATAGTGCTCTTACAAATGGATAAAATTCTTCCAAAATCACGCTCCTGAGCTTACATCCCTGACTTACCAATAGAACAAAGAAAATTTGATAGTAGAAGTAAATTAGTACCTTATTTAAAATTGCTGCTCAGTCTGAATCATGAAATAATACAACTCTGTTACTTTAGCAATAGAGGATAATTCTCCATTACTGTGAGTGCACTCAGGTGAACAGACTGGGAGATGTTATTCAAATATTACCTGACAGTGATGTGACACTATGTGACATTGCTAATACCAATCCACAAGTATCTGTTAACGCTCCTTTAGATGCACCAGTATATTTTCGTATTAGTATACTGGGCACTGTGTATGGAGAATATAATATAACATGTAACGCAGAAAAGACTCCAGTGCTCAGGATCCACTAGGATAGATTTGCAAGGTTACCTGTTATAATTAGAGGTTAGTTAGCACACAAAATGATTAGCTTATTATATAATCTGTGCTGTAGGTAATGCAAGTCCCTGAGGACTGGAATATGCAAACAGTGACTTGTGTGTTGCAGATTTATCATGTGACTAGCTAGGATAGTGGCCCCTGGGAGAGTAGGGGCCCCAAGGCAGTTGTCTGCATTGTCTAATGAGAAATCTGTCCCCCCTTCCTTTATCCTCAGTGCTATTGCATTGTACAAAATTCATCATCATCATCACCTTAGCAACAGAGGCCAAAAAAGCTTAGTTACCCAGGCCCTGTCACATGGGGCAAAGCCTATATACCTAGGTAGGGGCAGAGGAAATGTCTCTGCTATAGAACCTGGGTAAAATTAGTATAACATTATTAAATGGTTAATATAATGTAATCTATCTATTGTACTGCACTGTACCTTTAGGTATCACAGGGTTGTTTAACCCCTTTAGTGCTAACAGGACTGGCAACTGCATGTCTTGTTTACCCTTTCAGCACTGAGAGCCTTTGTGTGGTCAGTAATTGGAGATTGTACAGATCAGGTGCATTGTGTTAGGACAGGCCATTTATTATTATAAATGTTCATTGTGGGATTTCTTCATATTTGCCTTTATCTGCTTTTGTCAATGTGATGAGCTCAGCTGTAAAATGTGCCAGTCTAGCTGTGACTTTGTGCAAGGACTGTGTGTTATCAGCACAATCATGTTGCTCGGCTGTCTCTGTGAGCGCTGGTTATTTTTACCTTTTTCATCCCTGCGGATTGCATTATTTTAACCTCAGAGTTACATAGCTGGCGCCTGTCTCTGCACATCTGCAGCTGCCGCCTCCTGCGTGACGCACACTCTGCATTATTCATAAGAAGAGCAGCAGGGAACTTCAGTGCTAGAATATACAATGCAAAACCTATAGAAACATGAGCTTCCTGCATACTGATACTATACAAACCCAAGCTTTACTGTATATAGTAACATATAGAAACATGAGAGCCCATCATACTGAAACTATACAAACCCAAGCTTTACTGTATATAGTAACATATAGAAACAGGAGAGCCCTTCATACTGAAACCATAGGAACCCAAGCTTTACTGTATATAGGAACATATAGAAACATGAGCGCCCTTCATACTGAAACTATACAAACCCAAGCTTTACTGTATATAGTAACATATAGAAACATGAGAGCCCTTCATACTGAAACTATACAAACCCAAGCTTTACTGTATATAGTAACATATAGAAACATGAGAGCCCTTCATACTGAAACTATACAAACCCAAGCTTTACTGTATATAGTAACATATAGAAACATGAGAGCCCTTCATACTGAAACTATACAAACCCAAGCTTTACTGTATATAGGAACATATAGAAACATGAGCGCCCTTCATACTGAAACTATACAAACCCAAGCTTTACTGTATATAGTAACATATAGAAACATGAGAGCCCTTCATACTGAAACTATACAAACCCAAGCTTTACTGTATATAGTAACATATAGAAACATGAGAGCCCTTCATACTGAAACTATACAAACCCAAGCTTTACTGTATATAGTAACATATAGAAACATGATCTTCCTGCATACTGATACTATACAAACCCAAGCTTTACTGTATATAGTAACATATAGAAACATGAGCGCCCTTCATACTGAAACCATAGGAACCCAAGCTTTACTGTATATAGGAACATATAGAAACATGAGCGCCCTTCATACTGAAACCATAGGAACCCAAGCTTTACTGTATATAGGAACATATAGAAACATGAGCGCCCTTCATACTGAAACCATAGGAACCCAAGCTTTACTGTATATAGTAACATATAGAAACATGAGCGCCCTTCATACTGAAACCATAGGAACCCAAGCTTTACTGTATATAGTAACATATAGAAAAATTAGCTTCCTGCATACTGATACTATACAAACCCAAGCTTTACTGTATATAGTAACATATAGAAACATGAGCTTCCTGCATACTGATACTATACAAACCCAAGCTTTACTGTATATAGTAACATATAGAAACATGAGAGCCCTTCATACTGAAACCATACGAACCCAAGCTTTACTGTATATAGTAACATATAGAAACATGAGCGCCCTTCATACTGAAACTGTACAAACCCAAGCTTTACTGTATATAGTAACATATAGAAACATGAGAGCCCTTCATACTGAAACTATACGAACCCAAGCTTTACTGTATATAGGAACATATAAAAACCTGAGCTTCCTGTATACTGATACTATACAAACCCAAGCTTTACTGTATATAGGAACATATAGAAACATGAGCTTCCTGCATACTGATACTATACAAACCCAAGCTTTACTGTATATAGTAACATATAGAAACATGAGAGCCCTTCATACTGAAACTATACAAACCCAAGCTTTACTGTATATAGTAACATATAGAAACATGAGAGCCCTTCATACTGAAACTATACAAACCCAAGCTTTACTGTATATAGGAACATATAAAAACCTGAGCTTCCTGTATACTGAAACTATACGAACCCAAGCTTTACTGTATATAGGAACATATAGAAACATGAGCTTCCTGTATACTTATACTATACGAATCCGAGCTTTACTGTATATGGGAAAATACAGAAACATGATCTTCCTGCGTACTGAAACTATACGAACCCAAGCTTTACTGTATATAGGAACATACAGAATCATGACCCTCCTGCATACTGAAACTATATGAACTCAAACTTTACTGTAGATAGTAACATATAGATACATGATCTTCCTGCATACTGAAACTATATGGACTTGAGCTTTACTGTACATGAGAACATATAGAAACATGATCTTCCTGCCTACGGTAACTATATGAACCCAAGCCTTACTGTATATAGTAACATATAGAAACATGATCTTCCTGCCTACGGTAACTATATGAACCCAAGCCTTACTGTATATAGTAACATATAGACACATGATCTTCTTGCATACTGAACCTTTACGAACCCAAGCTTTACTGTATATAGGAACATATAGAAGCATGATCTTCCTTCATACTGGAACTATGCAAACACAAGCTTTACTGTATATAGGACCATATAGAAACATGATCTTCCTGCATACTGGAACTATAAAAACCCAAGCTTTACTATATATAGGAACATATAGAAACATGATCTTCCTGCATACTGAAGCTATACAAACCTGAGCTTTACTGTATATTGGAACAAATACAAATATAAGCATCCTGCATACTGAAACTATATGAAAAGAAGAATCACTGTATATAGGAGGATATACAAACCTAAGACTTAGCCCATATATGAACCCTGAGTTTGAGTGCATATAGCAACATATAGCAAAATAAAGTTAGAAATAAGTTTTCATGCACATTGATAAATATAGGAACGGAAATTTTACTACATATAGGCACATACTGAAATCAATTTGTACGAACACCTAAAACTAATAATACTAATAATATATAAAACACCAAGAAGTACTACATTCGCTTTATTTAGGAATAAACAGGAATGCAAGTTTTACTGAATTTAGGAACATGTGTTTAATACCATATAGGAACATTGTGTATTGCTCAACAAATGCAGAACGTCAAACATTGCCAACCCCACAATATATATGAATGCCCAATGCACAGTATGCAGGAACCATATTATTTAGCCCACAAAAGAATGTGCTGCACATTATGCCATGCACAGGATGCACACAATACCCTGTACATTATATAGTAACATACCCTGCACAGTATACATATATATGTGCTGCACAAAATACCCTATACATGATATAGTAACATACCCTGCACAGTATACATATATATGTGCTGCACACAATACCCTATACATGATGTAGTAACATACCCTGCACAGTATACTGATATACTGTATGTGCTGCACAAAATACCCTATACATGATATAGTAACATACCCTGCACAGTATACAGATATATGTGCTGCACAAAATACCATATACATAATATAGTCACATACCCTGCACAGTATACAGATCTATGTGCTGCACAAAATACCCTATACATGATATAGTAACATACCCTGCAGAGCACACAGATATATGTACTGCACATTATGCCATGCAAATTATATAGTAACATACCCTGTACAGTATACAGATATATGTGCTGCATACAATAGCGTGTACATGATATAGTAACATACCCTGTACAGTATACAGATATATGTGCTGCACACAATACCCTATACATGATTTAGTAACATACCCTGCACAGTATACAGATATGTGCTGCACACTATACCCTATACATGATATAGTAACATAACCTGCACAGTATACAGATATATGTGCTGCACAAAATACCCTGTACATGATATAGTAACATAACCTGCACAGCATACAGATATATGTGCTGCACACAATACCCTGTACATGGTAGAGTAACATACCATGCACAGTATACAGATATATGTGCTGCACACAATACCCTGTACATGATATAGTAACATACCCTGCACAGTAAACATATATATGTGCTGCACACAATACCCTGTACATGATATAGTAGTCTTCCCTGCTCAGCATACAGATATATGTGCTGCACTTTATGCAATGCAAATGATATAGTAACATACCCTGCAGACTATACAGATATATGTGCTGCACACAATACCCTGTACATGATATAGTAACATACCCTGCACAGTATACAGATATATGTGCTGCACACAATACCCTGTACATGATATAGTAAAATACCCTGCACAGTAAACATATATATGTGCTGCACACAATACCCTGTACATGATATAGTAACATACCCTGCACAGTATACAGTTATGTGTGCAGCACACAATACCCTATACATTATATAGTAACATACCCTGCAGAGTATACAGATATATGTGCTGCACACAATACCCTATAAATGATATAGTAACATACCCTGCACAGTATATAGATATATGTGCTGCACACAATACCCTATACATAACATAGTAACATACCCTGCACAGCACACAGATATATGTTCTGCACAAAAAACCCTATACATGATATAGTAACATACCCTGCACAGCATACAGATATATGTGCTGCACATTATGCCATGCAAATAATATAGTAACATATCCTGCAGACTATACAGATATATGTGCTGCACAAAATACCCTGTACATGATATAGGAACATACCCTGCACAGCAGACATTTATATGTGCTGCACATTATGCCACGCACAGGATATAGTAACATACCCTGTACAGTAAACATATATATGTGCTGCACACAATACCCTATACATGATATAGTAACATACCCTGCAGAGTATATAGATATTTGTGCTGCGCACAATACCCTGTACATGATATAGTAACATACCCTTCCCAGGATACTTACACTGTATATGTGCTGCACACAATACCCTGTGCATGATATAGTAACATACCCTGCACAGTATACAGATATATGTGCTGCATACAATAGCCTGTACATGATGTAGTAACATACCCTGCACAGCATACAGATAGATGTGCTGCACACAATATTGTGTACATGATTTAGTAACATACCCTGCACAGTATACAGATATTTAGTGCTGCGGAATCTGTTGGTGCTCTACAAATAAATAATAATAATAATATATGTGCTGCACACAATACCCTGTACATGATATAGTAACATACCCTTCCCAGGATACATACACTGTATATGTGCTGCACACAATACACTCTGCATGATATAGTAACATACCCTGTACAGTATACAGATATTTGTGCTGCACACAGTGCCCTGTATATGATATAGTAACATACCCTTCCCAGGATACATATATATGCGCTGCACACAATACCCTATACATGATATAGTAACATACCCTGCAGAGAATATAGATATATGTGCTGCACACAATACCCTGTACATGATATAGTAACATACCCTTCCCAGGATACATACACTGTATATGTGCTGCACACAATATCCTGTGCATGATATAGTAACATACCCTGCACAGTATACAGATATATGTGCTGCACACAATCCCTGTACATAATATAGTAACATACCCTGCACAGTATACAGATAAATGTGCTACACACAATCCCTGTACATAATATAGTAACATACCCTGCACAGCATACAGATAGATGTGCTGCACACAATATTGTGTACATGATTTAGTAACATAACCTGCACAGTATACACATATTTAGTGCTGCGGAATCTGTTGGTGCTCTACAAATAAATAATAATAATAATATATGTGCTGCACACAATACCCTGTACATGATATAGTAACATACCCTTCCCAGGATACATACACTGTATATGTGCTGCACACAATACACTGTGCATGATATAGTAACATACCCTGTACAGTATACAGATATTTGTGCTGCACACAGTGCCCTGTATATGATATAGTAACATACCCTTCCCAGGATACATATATATGCGCTGCACACAATACCCTATACATGATATAGTAACATACCCTGCAGAGAATATAGATATATGTGCTGCACACAATACCCTGTACATGATATAGTAACATACCTTTCCCAGGATACATACACTGTATATGTGCTGCACACAATATCCTGTGCATGATATAGTAACATACCCTGTACAGTATACAGATATATGTGCTGCATACAATAGCGTGTACATGATATAGTAACATACCCTGTACAGTATACAGATATATGTGCTGCACACAATACCCTATACATGATATAGTAACATACCCTGAACAGTATACAGATATATGTGCTGCACACTATACCCTATACATGATATAGTAACATAACCTGCACAGTATACAGATATATGTGCTGCACAAAATACCCTGTACATGATGTAGTAACATACCCTGCACAGCATACAGATATATGTGCTGCACACAATACCCTGTACATGGTAGAGTAACATACCATGCACAGTATACAGATATATGTGCTGCACACAATACCCTGTACATGATATAGTAACATACCCTGCACAGTAAACATATATATGTGCTGCACACAATACCCTGTACATGATATAGTAGTCTTCCCTGCTCAGCATACAGATATATGTGCTGCACTTTATGCAATGCAAATGATATAGTAACATACCCTGCAGACTATACAGATATATGTGCTGCACACAATACCCTGTACATGATATAGTAACATACCCTGCACAGTATACAGATATATGTGCGGCACACAATACCCTGTACATGATATAGTAAAATACCCTGCACAGTAAACATATATATGTGCTGCACACAATACCCTGTACATGATAGAGTAACATACCCTGCACAGTATACAGTTATGTGTGCAGCACACAATACCCTATACATTCTATAGTAACATACCCTGCAGAGTATACAAATATATGTGCTGCACACAATACCCTATACACGATATAGTAACATACCCTGCACAGTATATAGATATATGTGCTGCACACAATACCCTATACATGATATAGTAACATACCCTGCACAGCATACAGATATATGTGCTGCACATTATGCCATGCAAATAATATAGTAACATAACCTGCAGACTATACAGATATATGTGCTGCACACAATACCCTGTACATGATATAGGAACATACCCTGCACAGCAGACATTTATATGTGCTGCACATTATGCCACGCACAGGATATAGTAACATACCCTGTACAGTAAACATATATATGTGCTGCACACAATACCCTGTGCATGATATAGTAACATACCCTGCACAGTATACAGATATATGTGCTGCATACAATAGCCTGTACATGATGTAGTAACATACCCTGCACAGCATACAGATAGATGTGCTGCGCACAATATTGTGTACATGATTTAGTAACATACCCTGCACAGTATACAGATATTTAGTGCTGCAGAATCTGTTGGTGCTCTACAAATAAATAATAATAATAATATATGTGCTGCACACAATACCCTGTACATGATATAGTAACATACCCTGTACAGTATACAGATATTTGTGCTGCACACAGTGCCCTGTATATGATATAGTAACATACCCTTCCCAGGATACATATATATGCGCTGCACACAATACCCTATACATGATATAGTAACATACCCTGCAGAGAATATAGATATATGTGCTGCACACAATACCCTGTACATGATATAGTAACATACCCTTCCCAGGATACATACACTGTATATGTGCTGCACACAATATCCTGTGCATGATATAGTAACATACCCTGCACAGTATACAGATATATGTGCTGCACACAATCCCTGTACATAATATAGTAACATACCCTGCACAGTATACAGATAAATGTGCTACACACAATTCCTGTACATAATATAGTAACATACCCTGTACAGTATACATATACTGTATATGTTCTGCACACAATACCCTGTACATGATACAGTAACATACCCTGTACAGTATACACTATACAGATATATGTACTGCACACAATACCATGTACATGATATAGTAACATATTCTGCACAGCATACAGATAGATGTGCTGCACAAAATATTGTGTACATGATTTAGTAATATACCCTGCACAGTATACAGATATTTAGTGCTGCGGAATCTGTTGGTGCTCTACTAATAACTAATAATAATAATAATAATAATAATAATAATAATAATATATGTGCTGCACACAATACCCTGTACATGATATAGTAACATACCCTGCACAGCATACAGATATATGTGCTGCACACAATACCCTATACATTATATAGTAGCATACCCTGCACAGTATACAGATATATGTGCTGCACACAATACCCTATACATGATATAGTAACATACCCTGCACAGCACACAGATATATGTGCTGCACATTATGCCATGCACATGATATAGTAACATACCCTGTACAGTATACAGATATATGTGCTGCACACAATACCCTATACATTATATAGTAACATACCCTGCACAGTATACAGATATATGTGCTGCACACAATACACTATACATGATATAGTAACATACCCTGCACAGCACACAGATATATGTGCTGCACATTATGCCATGCACATGATATAGTAACTTACCCTGTACAGTATAAAGATATATGTGCTGCATACAATAGCCTGTACATGATGTAGTAACATACCCTGCACAGCATACAGATAGATGTGCTGCACACAATATTGTGTACATGATTTAGTAACATACCCTGCACAGTATACAGATATTTAGTGCTGCGGAATCTGTTGGTGCTCTACTAATAACTAATAATAATAATAATAATAATAATATATGTGCTGCACACAATACCCTGTACATGATATAGTAACATACCCTGCACAGTATACAGATATATGTGCTGCACAAAATACCCTATACATGATATAGTTACTTACCCTGCACAGTATAAAGATATATGTGCTGCACACAATACCCTATACATGATATAGTAATATACCCTGCACAGTATACAGATATATGTGCTGCACACAATACCCTATACATGATATAGTAACATACCCTGCACAGTATACAGATATATGTGCTGCACACAATACCCTGTACATGATATAGTAACATACCCTGCACAGTATACAGATATATGTGCTGCACACAATACCCTATACATGATATAGTAACATACCCTGCACAGTATACAGATATATGTGCTGCACACAATACCCTATACATGATATAGTAACATACCCTGCACAGTATACAGATATATGTGCTGCACACAATACCCTATACATGATATAGTAACATACTCTGCACAGTATACAGATATATGTGCTGCACACAATACCTTATACATGATATAGTAACATACCCTGCAGAGTATACAGATATATCTGCTGCTCACAATGCTCTGTACATGGTATAGTAACATACCCTGCACAGTATACAGATATATGTGCTGCACACAATCCCTGTACATATTATAGTAACATACCCTGCACAGTATACAGATATATGTGCTGCACACAATCCCTGTACATATTATAGTAACATACCCTGCACAGTATACAGATAAATGTGCTACACACAATCTGCACACAATACCCTGTACATGATATAGTAACATATTCTGCACAGCATACAGATAGATGTGCTGCACAAAATATTGTGTACATGATTTAGTAACATACCCTGCACAGTATACAGATATTTAGTGCTGCGGAATCTGTTGGTGCTCTACTAATAACTAATAATAATAATAATAATAATAATAATAATAATAATAATATATGTGCTGCACACAATAAACTGTACATGATATAGTAACATACCCTGCACAGTATACAGATATATGTGCTGCACACAATACCCTGTACATGATATAGTAACATACCCTGCACAACATACAGATATATGTGCTGCACACAATACCCTATACATTATATAGTAACATACCCTGCACAGTATACAGATATATGTGCTGCACACAATACCCTATACATGATATAGTAACATACCCTGTACAGTATACAGATATATGTGCTGCACACAATACCCTATACATTACAAGAGGCATATGTGTGTAGCCAACCAATCAGCAGCTAGCTCATAGTAGTACATTGCTTATGTATGCTTTTCAACAAATGATAAAAAGAGAATAAAGTTAATTTGACAATGACATTTCTTAAAATGACATGCTCTATCTGAATTATGAAACTTTAATTTTAATTGTTTGTCCCTTTAGCGAAGAAATTTAAAAACATTTTCATGAAACCCTAAAAGTATTGTGGCCCCTAGACATGGTGCCTAATGTGCTTAATGTATAACTTAACACTACACACAGCATAGAAGTTACTGGCAGATGAGGGAACATTGAGTAACACATAACCTAATCTCTGATAAATTCAAAGATTTCAATCTTGGGGCTGTAGGACAGAAATATTCAGATGTCTTTGAAACCTGACTACAGTTAAGCACAAACTGCAAACAGAAAGGGGCTAGATCAGTGTTTCCCAAATGCGATCCTCACGTAACCCCCTACAGGCCTGGATTTCATTATAGCTGAACTAGTGCACAGGTGAAGTAATCAGCTGATCAGTAACCATGGTTACTAACTTGCTCTCACCCATCAGCTGATTAATTCACCTGTGCACTAGTTCAGCTATAATGAAAACCAGGCCTGTAGGGGGTTACGTGAGGACCGCGTTTGGGAGACACTGGACTAGATAATTAGGAGGCACATACTGCAGAGTCTAGTGTAAAACACACTTTATATCATACAGAGCAGATGAGAAAACACATTTTAACCTTTACAAGAAAATGCAATAAACAATGTTCCCCTGTAGGTTTTTATATTAATACAAACACCAGTTCTTATAGAAAGAGTTTAGTCTGTAGTAAGTGAAGCCAGAGAAGTGCATCGGATAAAGATATTTGTGTGACTCAGGGATGTCCCTTCACTTGCCGATGACTCATTTATTTAATAAATGACACATTCATAGGGTGCAGTCAGAAAGGAACCAATATGAACAGAAAACTGAGGCTGTCATTTTTGTCCAAATATTTGCATCCAAAAATGAGCTAAAGGTGTTTAATAGTGTCATTTTAGTAGCACATTTTATAAGGTTTTGCAAACCATCAGTAATACAGGGATACACCTCTTGAAAAGTGAAATCTATGTTTCTGGTCTCCTTTGCTGTAGCTAATTAGGGAAACGTAACTGCACCTGTGCTCTGCTCTAAGTAATAATTGTTTAGCAGGCTACAGTGTCAGTTTAAAGTAATCATACTTAAACGGACAGTAAACATAAATTAATGCTGCACTGTGCTAGCCTTGCAGTACACATATATAGTGTAGCTTTAAAAATACCTTGTAATAATCAATACAAGTTTGGTTTCTTTTCCAGTGGTTGTGTTTAACTCACTGTGGGTTAGATTATGAGTGTAGTGTTAAGTGTAGTGCGCAAGCGTATCCCACGGCTCTTTGGGCACATCAAAAATAGTGTGCGTATTACGAGTTTAAAGTAAACGCGTTCGCTCGAGGGCAATCAAATGTAATAAGCGTTGAGTTAGCACAACTTCAGAGCTCTGGTTAACTGTTACACGAGACAAAAAAGTTGTACAAAAAACATCAGGAATACTTTTAAAAGTACAGTTACCCTCATAATAACACTTTCTGATAAAAAATAAATAAAAAAAATTGCATTAAAACGTTACAAGGGCTCAAAGAAATGAGGTCACAAGAGATACATACATATACATGTCTAAATAAGTATATGCATGTGTATATATACTGTACATGTTTATTTGTGTGTACATACATATTTATGTATTTATGTATCCACAGACATATATTCACATATAAACACATGCATACATATGTATACATATTTACGTATATATATATATATTTGTGTGTGTGTGCGCATTGGAGCCTTTTACAGTCAAGTAGATGAAAACATGTAAAAGCATATTTATGCAATATTCTTATTTAATCAAGTGTTTAACTATGTATTTACTGCAGAAATAACACCATACTTGCACGCAAACCTGATCACATTTTCTCAAGTGCGCTACCCAAACATGAAAATACTATTTCACATTCCAATGTTCTTCACAGAGGGAAATATGTTAGCGCACTTGAGAACTTGCGTGCGAGTAGAGTGCCCCCCCCCCCCCCCACACACACACTTTTTGTGCTCCATTGTCTTCTATGGGGCAACACGTTAACGCAATATTTGAATTTCGGCTTTATGTGCGCATGGAGTTAAAACCTAACATTTTGAATGACGCTGTTTCATCAGTGATGTTCCAGCAAGATACTCACGCTGGGTAAGGGATTTTCAAATTCTTGCAATTAAATATAGGCTAAAGGGGCATTCAATTGCTTGAATTTTTTTTTTTTTTAGCATGTAACATCAAAATTAAAAAAAATTGTAATAGATGTAACAGTGACCTCTTTTAGATCCAGAAAATAACAAAAAGTGACTTTAATATTCCTTTAATGGACTATCTCTGTAAATACTGCAGATGTGAGGTTATCGCAGGATTGTATGAAGTTTGTCATCAAAAGTAACAAATCAAAAACACTGTATATTAATGATTCTCTGCAACCTACAAACTAAAACTATAAAGATGATTTTGTTCATGAGTAAATTACTTCTATTAATATTTTATCTGCCCAGTGCAATTTCCTATTGGTCAGATAAAAAGAAAAGATCACACTCTAGCTTGGAGATATATTTACATTTATATTATGTAGAAAATACAAAATAGCTGAGCAGAGATGTCAAATATGTCAGTTTGGGATGAATTGTTTGTTTTATGTAAAGAGAAAAATATTATGGAAAATAGGATTATAACATAAGATGTGTTTATATTATTAAATACAAATATAGTGCAAACCCATAAATCATATGGTTGCACATGTAGTACATTTAGGTGATGTGGAGAACAATATAGGACAGGAGATTGGAAATAACTAGTCATTAAAGGGACATTAAACATTAAACACATTATATAGTCATGACTGCAGCCATGTTGAAATTTAGCTTTTACTGCATTCAAATGCTGCTGTGATATCACATGTGCAGCAAATCGCCTTCTAAAATGGTGACACCCATAAGCAGAGGGAGGAGCATGAAATTGATTTAGTGTTTAATGTCCTTAGATTTTGACAGCAGATAAAAAGGCCCATAAAGCCTTCCTGCATTTTTCCAAAACGTATAAGATTAAAGGGATATGAAAACCACATTTTTTACTTTCATAATACAAATAGAGCATACCATTTGAAACAATTTTCTAATGTATTTCTAATTTGCTTTGTTCTTTTGTTTCATTTGTTGAAAAGTATACCTAGGTGGGCTCAGAAGCTGCTGATTTTGTGTCTGCAGATAAATGCCTTTTGTCATCAGGTTTTAGCTAGTTCCTAGTATTACTGGCCCTTGAACAAATAATACCAAGAGATTGAAGCAAATTAGATAATAGATGTAAATTGGAATGCTCTTTAAAACTGTGTGATCTATGTGATTCAGGAAAGAAAACTGTCCCTTTCATTAGTCTGTAGGATAGGCTTATACTTATCTCATTTTTGCAGTCCCCTAGAGTATCTGTATTTACCACCTCTGCTGGAAGTTTATTTCATGAATCAACCACCCTTTCTGTAAAAAAGCTCTACCACAAATTACTCCTGAACCATCTGACCCTGACCAGGGGTCAAGTCGTACAAAAAAGTGTGGGAACTCACCATTGCTTTCACCTCACACGCAATTAATATTGTTTTATACACACACACACACACACACACAGACACTGTATTTATATGTATATAATCTATACACGTTGGTTAATGAAAGCAAATTAAATCCAACAAAGGGTTAAATGGTTGACTTTGGGTCTGAAATAACTCCTCTTTCACAGAGTCTCACCCACTTAAGGGGAATTAGTCCTATTTCTGCTGAGGGGAGTTAAATAACCCCAGAGCAATCCACACAGAAATCTAAGCACCATGGGTTCCACACAGTGCCGGGTGATCACACAGCAGGACCACTGACAGGCTTGCATTTAGTGTATTGTAGGAAGTGTTACTGCCCATTACTAAAGGATCTCACTATCCCTCTAACCAGACTGTGATCCAGCTCCTGCCACCAGCAGCAGCAGTGTTTACTGAAGTGTTTCTGTGCTCTGTCCAGGGGAAACTTAGTTCAACCTGCAAAAATAGTGCAGGAACTCTATTCCCATGCATTCCTTCTAGACTTGACCATGACCCCTTGTTCTGGTGCTGCTTGTTTTGTGAAAAAATACTTTCAGCTTTAATTGGATAAATATAGACTAGTGATGACCCTAATGACCCTCAGCTGCCTCTAATGAAGCTGTAGGTTATGGTAATTAAGCTGTGCCTCATGAGGCAATATTAGTCAGAATGCTTTTTCTAAAAGGGACACATGGTGCTCAATCATTTTCTCTGCTCCATAAAGAGGTGTGTGTGTCAATATGTAATGCAATGACCTAATTAAAAATGAATATTGTGGTGCTGGATAAACTTTTTCTGTGGGAGTTGTCCCTATTAGCCAATACAAATATAGATACCCAAGTATGAGCTGCATTTCTTGTTTTACCTTAGATGTAAACAGCTTTTACTTAAAGGGACACTAACCTGCCAGGCACAACTACAAAAGAATAGTAACTACTCACTAAGTTATTTCATCCTGTTCCTGCAGCTCTTTTAAAATACAGTACTTCTGTTTTAATAGCATAAAGGTGCTGGATACTGAAGCTCCGCCTCTTTGCACTGGGGCTGCCATCTTGGAGCTCAGATATTCTCACAGCCTGTGACAGAAGCTGTGCACACTCCCAGATCAGTAATATTTTTTTACAGCTGTGTGTGCTTCAGGTTAGGCTGCATGATACAGATCAGGAGCTGTACATGTTTGTAGTTGCTGCATGGCTCTATAATAATGCTGAGTGTTTTTTTAAATATATTTTGTGTAACTGTAAAACTGTGTAAAAAAAGTACAAATGTAAAGCTCCTGCTTTGTATCATGCACCCTACATTATGCATCTGTAAAAAAGTGGACAATATTACTGATCTGTGAGCGTGCACTGTCCCTTTAAGCTTGTTTCATGTAAAAAATGATATAGAAACTTAATAGAAACATTTTGAGTACAATGTGCCTTTAATTCATACTTTCAGTGGATTTGGTTATATTATTTATTATCAAAAGTGTACCTTTTAATTTATAATTGCTGCTCCTCTTTAATATTGTAATTTGGTGCTGAACTCCCCTGGAGAGTGTTATGGATTTTGTTCTCGCTGGTTTGATCTCACTGTTACATAAATCATAAGGGTATAAACAGCGGAAATCAAACATTCCCCAAGCTCAGATCCATTTATAATGTAAACTTGATCACTATTTGGTCTTAATTATTTTACCCTCAGTTGTGTCACTGCACACCATGTCCTATGCGGAGACTGACACCCTGAACATGCCAATTTAATCTGTACACTTTCATTTTAGCAGGTATTAATCCATTAAATGTCACTGTCATTAAAATAAGTGCAACTAAAACCTGTTGTCACTAAATAGTGCTATGCACCATGTTGGCATGCTCACTCACCAGAAATTGTGATACATTAATATTACCCTGGTCTTTTGCTATCAGCACTTACTAGCAGTAGTATCAATAGATCTCTAAATCTGTTACTGCAATTCATTTTATCTCATTGAGAACTAAAAATGTATTGACCTTTATATATATATATATCACAGTCATTAATACATTTCCTTAAAAGGGATGCTAAAGTCATAAATATATATATATATATATATATATATATATATATATATATATATATATATATATATATATATATATATATATATATATATATATATATATATAAATAAATAAAAACACACACAATCACATATACATAGTATGGGGCATATTTATCGAGCTCCGTATGGAGGTTGACGTCCTCTGTTTCTGGCGAGCCTTCAGGCTCTAAAGACCGCTGCTCATAACCTGTCCACCTGCTCTGAGGCGGCGGACAGATATCGCTAGAAATCAACCCAATCAAATACGATCGGGTTGTTTGACACCCCCTGCTAGCGGCCAATCATGTCCGCTTGCACATTAATAAATAGGCCCCTATATATCAGTATTAATGTACTGAACTGCAAAAGAACTGCATAAAAATGTTTTAAAGCATTTAAATCCATCATCAAATAAATGATTTGCAAAACACTGCACATTGTGCTAATAAACTGTTTGAAAACCCTGGTGAATATGATTATCTTATGTCCCTTAATTGTGGTCATTTGGGACTAGCTGTAAATGAGAGTTTGCACTTCTCTAAGCAATCACTGTGTAAAATGTGGCAGGCATGTTGCTGCATTCTTTCATTTGAATTGTATCTCTCTATGGAGCATAGAACAGAACCCATTTTTTAAAGCAAAAGCAAGCAAAATAAATAATGTATATTGTAATGCTTCTTCATAATTAATTATTTAAATAAATTAGTTCAGTACAGGGAAATACATTTAAAATGTAATATTTTTTTCAAAATGTAACTGCTTTGGCAATAGCTGCTTAGTATATCCATAAACATACCATTGACCATTAGTGCATTTTGTCTGTAGCAGTGACAGCATTGAGGGACTTATAGTTGTAACATTGAAACAACTCTGCTGAGTAGATTTCCATCAATATATTATTTTTCCTGTCCTCACTTTCTTTTTCATTGTAATTCATATATTAGTCATGTCTGATCCTAATAAATCTGCACCACCCTCATTCATTTGTGTACAATGTATCACTATATTTCTTTTGTTTCTGGCTACATGTATCATCTGTACCTTACATTTTTTCTTCATTTATCATATGCATCTCCCCATAATCTTATATGTTATCACATGTATCTCTCACTTGCTTATTTCTAGCTGTATCTCATGCATATTTCATCTTGTGCTTAACTGTGCATCATGCACCCCCACTAGACAACTGGGGGTCATTGATTTGTCATGAAATTGTTATATGAAACATTTGAAGAGCAGATGAAAGTGAAAGTATCATACCATAGACCTGCCAACACATGCTCGTCTCTCCTAGGCACAAAATATCATATTAGTGATGATACTACATCTTGATACAGGAGGAGATGTATTTGTAAGGATGTTACTGAATCTGCTTTGATGGGAGCAAAGAAAGAAGTGATAGAAATCTTCTTTTATATAAAGAGCCTTAATAAAGCTAAGGATGAAAGTATTTTTCACAAAAACAGAAACACCAGAACAAGGGAAGGGGTGGAACTACCATTGGTGCAGCCGGTGCAGTGGCACCAGGACCCCAGTGCTGGGGGGCCCATAGTAGCCCGTCAATACCTGTGCAGGATATTTACTATCCTAATTAAGGAGAGTCTTTCATTAGTACATATTGTACAGAGCAGCATTATTATTGCTTACTACAAAGTTACCTTTGGGGTGACAAACACATTTTTTTGCACCAGGGCCCTCAGTTGACTAGGTCCGCTACTTAACAAGGGATTGTGGTGTTAAGCTGGTGGGTAGCAGGAGTCATAAAAGGACTCTAAAGTCAAAATTAAGCTTTCATTATTCAGATAGAGCATGTAATAAAAAAGAATCAAATTTTCTTCCATTATCAGTTAATACTGAGCATGTGCAAGCATTAACTTTGTATATGTATATATATATATATATATATATATATATATATATATATATATATATATATATGAGTCTGTAATTGGCTAATGCCTGTCACATGATACAGTTATTTGCACACTTTCTGAGGCATCAGCTCCTACTGAGCATGTGCAAGAGTTAACTGTGTTTATGTATAAAAGTCTGTAATTGGTTAATGGCTGTCACATAATGCAGTGGGCAAGAAAATAGAAGTGGTCTTTGAAATGTCTCTGAAAATAAAAAGTCTACTGTTCATTTGGAATTGAGAGTAAGTGCTATTGCATTGTCTTTTTATTGTGCACTTGTGGATTATGCAATTCTACTGTGTTTAATTGTCATTTAACAGCAGAGGTGTTGAGTCATGAAATAAACATGCAACAGAGGTGGTAAAGTCAATGACTGTAAGAGAATTCATAAATGCCTGAAATATGCTTAATGCCACTGTAGGAAAGAAGAGAATATGGGCAGACATGAGGGGCTTTTTGGTTCTTGTATGGCATTTAAGTTTATGTTTATTAGTTTCTACATGTCAATCACTCTCTAGATCAAAGATCTTTGTTTCTGATTCGTCTGTTTCCAATTCCCACAGGGCAGAGCCTCGGGTATGGATTTGTTAACTATATTGATCCAAAGGATGCAGAAAAAGCCATTAACACTTTAAATGGGCTCAGACTACAGACCAAAACCATCAAGGTAAGTGCAGACTCCACAGAAATCAAGTGTGTGTGGTCTTTAGCTCAGGAAAGGCTCTGTTCTACTTATCTGAGTGGTCCCACTAACACTCAGAGGTCACTAGAAAACAGATTGAGTACATATTTGTTCCACAACAGATAAAAGTGAATAGAACAATGTTTGTTTGTTTAGAGGCATGTGTGGGATGCAGTATAACGTATAACATTTCTAGATTGTTGATGTCATGATTTTTTAAAAACTGTTTATTGAAATGAGTGAGCATAATAATGTACGTTGTGACTATTAGAAAGCTGTGACATAAAACGATTTCTGATGTATTTTAATGTTGGAGTGTAGTGTGCTAGGTTTCCAGGTTAGAGTTAAAGGGACAGCCTACATCTTAGTCATCTTAAAGTCTTACCTTAGATTAAGTTGCCAATAACCCCCTGCACCCCATTCTGTATCATGCAGCAGGTACTGTAAAAAAGCTATTTTAAAATAAATAATGTTTCTGACCAATTTAAAATGGCTGCCAAGCTCCGCCCACTGATGACATCATGATCTTGACTGCATTAAAGGCTTCACTAGTTACAAAAGACTCACTAGTTCAATTCAACAGACTGTCAGTGCGATTCAGCAAAGAGCATAGATGCAGCCCAGATTGTGATGTCATCAGTGGGTGGAGCTTGGCAGCCATTTCAAAGTGGCCAGAAACAATATTCATTTTAAAATAACGTTTTTTACTGTTCCTGCTGCATGATATAGAAAAGGAGGTGCAGGAGGCTATTTGCAGATAACTTAAGATGTAGACTGTCCCTTTAAGTAATTATCACAGGTTTTACAGTTTATCAGCCCAGATATCTCACTGATGTATCTTCAGCTAGTTATTTTGCCATGCTTCCACCTCTGTACTAATGTATTATAGAGAAAATAATACTTAGTGGCATTGCCTGTAAAAGACTTGCCACGTTTGCACTTAAAGGGTCCAGTGGCTATTAAAACCACTGCCACAGCACCGCTCTGGCCTCTACTATGGGTTAGTATTGAGTCTCCTGTGTTCGGATGTGTAGGATGTTTGTATTATGGGCTCTGGTCGGTCACATAAGGGACTGATTCCATATAGGCACATGTTATGCTTGGTTTATCCAGGAAGATAAGCAACTGTAGATGACTCCCTGTAATTATACTGACAAGAGCAATATCTACTTCTACTATGTGAAAACTCATTTGTGTGTGCTCTGGAAACCCAATGTAGAGTCCTGTAAAGTTATATTTATCCGCTTATTAATTTATTTTACTGTAAGCTGTACAAGCTCATCCTATTGGCTTCTGTTCCTCTGCCACCTTATGGGGTTAATCACAATATTGTTTTCGGCAGATAACAATTGCTGAGTGTCGAACGTTATTGGGGTCAATAACAATCAAATCATTATAAAAAAAAAAATCACCACTAAAGCATATGTAGATTTTGTAGATTAATTATTTGATACATTTGCCTAAAGGATTGTGATTGAGCCCATTGTCAATACGTATTTCCAGTGATCAGAATCATAAAATGTTTCTGTCTATAAAATCTCTGAAGCACAAAGTTGTTACCTCTAGAAAGCAACACAACACTTTTATCTGCTATTATAATCCAAAAAAAAACAACAAATTAACATTATAAATGGCAAACAAAAGGGAAAATTTGTGGTTTTGAGATTATATCACAAGGGCTGTATGTGACTTATTCCTTTTAATAGTGTGTAGTGACACTAACAGGTGACATTTGTGTAATTATGGGTACAGGGGCACGTTTACTTGTTGTTTGTTTGTTTGTTTTTTGTTTTTTTTTGTTAGTGTAAAAGTTCATATAATTTTGTTTTAACTTTAATTGATTGAACAAGTAGCGTTTGTACCTGTTTGGTGAGTTGCCTCCTAATGGCGTCAGATAATGCCCATGAACAAAACCAATGTTGTAAGTAATATTTTTGGGGTACTAAGTAATAAATTGAAAATTGTTGTCTGGGGTTGTCATTTTATCTGTGAAATTCAAAACGTACAAATAATCCCATAAATATGTTTTTAAGTATCTAATAACTGATCTGGGGTCTATTGCAATCCTTTAGAAAAGCTTAACAAATAATTTATCTACAACAATCACCATAGACTTTAATAATGTTTTTCTAAAAGATTGTGATTATTTGTGAAAATTACACCAACATCAAAAACAGCTCATTAGCAGCTGTCAACATGCTGATAATTAGACATGTGCATTTGTTTCGTTACAAATGCACATTCGTTAATGAAACTGAGATATTCGTCTTGTTTTCACGAAATGAAAATCCAAATGAATGCAACACGAAATTTAAAGCAGATGAATGAATAATGACGAATTTGTCAGTATTCATTTTTTTCCTTTAAATAGTTAAGATTACTTACCTTTAGCCCACTGGAGAGCAACGTTAATCCTGTCCTCTTGTTCTCAGAGCCCATTAGTCCAGGCTTTAGAAACCAATGCTCTAAGACTTCTATAAGCGTGCTATGTGAAGAAGGATCAAGATTAGCGCGGCTCTCTAGCACGCTAAAGATATTTTACACTACAGGTGATCTTTTTCACTTGTAGCAAAAGAATATTTACTTTCACTGAATGACAATGAATGTAAATGTTCCACGAATGGTCAGTGTTTGTTTTGTTTTAAATAAATACCACAGGCAACAAATATTCATAATACAAAGTTTTTTTTAATATTTGTAACGAAAGATTTGACCAAACCAATTTTTTTTTGCCGTTTACACCTCTACTGATAATCACAAAAAAACATTGTGATGAACTCTGAAGTGTTTAACCCCTGCACATTAAATATATTTAGTCCTATCTGAATCATTTACTGAAATTCCGATACTTATAGTCAGGCTGCTATGTTGTACTAATACTTGTTTTTGTGTTAATAACCTAAGCATGCTAAAGAAAACTATAAACACAACATGACATTTAAAGCTGGGTGCGAAGAAGAATCTGTCCTGCTCCCAGATTCCTTATTACCAGATTGCACTTTTTCATGTATTTTTAAGCCTCTACACATACTTTAAACCCAAAATGAACAGCTCTAATACTACACTATAAATACACATTGTTATTGGGAGGAAACAAGTAGTAAATGTTCATTTCTGAAATAAATATTTCTAGGATGTATAGTTTGTTGTGCTGTAGAGACTCTGCATATTTAATAAAACAAATCTTCTGCTTAAGTCCTGGTCTCCCCAATTCCATACCCTCCACATGCCCATAGGTATGGATGCTAATGATCATTGCTTATGGTAGCAAATACTGGCACACACTCACGTGCAGTTTCAGATTTCCCCTCCATGTTGGAATTGTGTAATCTAACTATAATGTTTAACATGCGTAATTTGTTTTCATTAAATAACAGGGGTGTATTTATGCTTATACTGTTTAGGGATGGGCGAATGTGTTTATATCCAAATTCCAATGTTAGAACGAATGTTATTGTAGAAATTCGATTTACATAATAGAATGTTGATAAGAACGAATATTCTTAAAAATTCGATTTTCGAATGTTATTTACAGTTTTCGAATGTCACATTCGAATTTGAATGTTACATTCGAATTCAAATATTACATTTATAAAACACAATTGTAGACTAGAAACACTATTTCAAATGTCACATTCGAATCGAATGTCACATTCAAATAAGAATGTTACATTTATAAAACACAGTATTAGACTAGAAATACTATTTCAAATTTGAATGTCACATTCGAATCGAATATCACATTTAAAGCACAGTATTAGACTAGAAATACTATTTCAAATTTGAATGTGACATTCAAATTCGAAAGTAGCATTCGAATTTGAATATTACATTTATTAAACACAGTTGTAGACTAGAAATACTATTTCAAATTTGAATGTCACATTCGAATTTGAATATTACATTTCGAAATTGAATGAATACATAGCTAAACATTCTATTGTTCGAACGAATATTTTCTAATTTTATTGAAAAATTCGAAAACGAAAATTTGAAAATAGAATGTTAGAATGTTATATAAACATTCAAAATTTGATTAGAACGAACGAATGTATCAAAATTCGTTTTAAATTTCAAATTTTTAGAAACATTCGCCCATCCCTAATACTGTTTAGAAACAGTCATATGTGACACACCGGGAATAGCAGATTGTCTCTTAGGGATAAATATTGTCTTCCTATCTAATTGTGGTGCAGCCTTTGAAGGGCTTAAACGCATGGGTCAGTAATGCCAAAACTACATGCTTTAATGAATTACTGCATGACATTTTTTTTTCTTACCACATCTCTTTAATTACACTGTTTTTTATCCTATGTAATGTGGTGTGTAGGTGCACTGCATTATGTTTGGTATGATGTGGATGATATTGGCTATATTTTATGTGTATTACATAAGACTGCATAGTATATGGTCAATATAAACTGTGCTGTCCAGTTATAGTGCATTTTCATGTATGCTATAGATTAAAATAACAGAGAACAACTTATCTAGAATTCTAATATTTCTCTTTTCAAGTACAGCCTTAGTTAAAACTGAGAATAGCCATCTGCTTTTCCCAGATGCTTTTGAATTCATTCAGTAAAGATTGTCCACTTAAAGGCTGTTCTGTATAGAAGTGCCTATGCATATTTCTCTGGAACCAGTTGTTCTCCAACTTCAGATAAATAAAAACCTTGTTCTAAGGTTATTTTTGTTACCTATAAAGTACTTTCCTATTAAACTTTTTTTGGATCTCCCTTCACTCTTCCAAGCAACATATATTCATGAAGTACTCCTTTATCAATGTAGTTTTTAGACCATGGGGCCCATTTATCAAGCTCTGTATGGCTCGCCAGAAACACCAGTTATGAAGCAGCGGTCTAAAAACTGCTGCTTCATAACCTGTCCGCCTGCTCTGAGGTGGCGGACAGACATCGCTGCAATTCAACCCGATCGTATTCGATCGGGTTGATTGACACCCCCTGCTAGCGGCCGATTGGCCGCAAATCTGCAGGGGGCGGCGTTGCACCAGCAGTTCACAAGAGCTGCTGGTGCAATGCTGAATGCGGAGAACGTATTGCTCTCCGCATTCAGCGATGTCTGTCGGACATGATCCGCTGATCGGATCATGTCGGACAGACATATAATAAATAGGCCCCCATGTGTCAGTTTTGTCTCCTTTAGTTTCCATACAGCTCAAAGCATTTCATATAACATATCACATCGCCCGGAGCATATCTTAAATTGGGCCATTGAGGACCACATCAGGACTACATTTTGCAGAAAAAAAAAAAACCTAATTAAAAAAATTAATTGATTAAAAGATTAAAACTTAAAGGTACAGTCTACACCAGAACAGAATTTTTATTGTTTAAAAAGATAGATAATCCCTTTATTATCCATTCCCCAGTTTTGTATAACCAACACAGCTATATTAATATATGTTTTACATCTGTGATTACCTTGTATCTAAGCCTCTGCAGACTGCCCCCTTATCTCAGTGCTTTTGACAGGCATACAGTTTAGCCTATCAGTGCAGACTCCTAAATAACTCCACGGGAGTGAGCACAATGTTATCTATATGACACGCATGAACTAGTACTATCTAACTGTGAAAAACTTTGAAAATGCTCTGAGCTAAGAGGAGGGTTTTAACGGTTTAGAGATCAGTTTGAGCCTAGCTAGGTTTAGCTTTTAAAAAATACCACAAAGGTAACAAAGCAAATGTAATGATAAAAGTAAATTGGAAAATTGATTAAAATGACATGCCCTATCTGAATCATGAAAGTTTAATTTTGACCAGACTGTCCCTTTAAATTAAATTAAAAAAAAAATGGAACTTTGCCATTTAAAACATCTGGAAATCTTCATTTAAAAAAAAAACAAACAAAAAAAAACGTTTTTTACCTTCTTCATTTTTTTAAAGGATTGTGATTTACCCCATAATATCCTAATTTTTTTTTTTTTAGTGAAGTCATAATATTAAAGAAAATCTGTATTAATAATAAAGACTATGTTGGTATTTATTATTTTGTAGGTATGTTAACTAATATGCACATATGAAATACCATAGTCAGTCCTATTTATATATAAATGCTAGAATGCAGCAAGCACATTATTGTCTGATTTAAAGGAATATGAAAACCAATTTCTGTCTTTCATGATTCAGATACAGCAGCAGTTTTAAGCAACTTTCTAATTTACTCCCATTATCAATTTTTCTTTGTTCTCTTGTTATCCTTATTTTAAAAAGCAGGAATGTAAGCTTAAGAGCTGGCCCATTTTTGGTTCAAAACCCATGGTAGCGCTTGCTGATTGGCCATGTCTAAGCTGTATGTTACTGGCTGCCAAGGTTTAAACTGACTGCTTAGTTGTAAAAGTGTGTGATGAAGATTTGAGGCTAGGGGGTATATTTATCAATGCGAGCGGACATGATACGAAGTTGCGAATCATGTCCACTGCACATCGCTGCACATTGATAAATGCCAACAGCATACGCTGTCTGCATTTATCATTGCACCAGCATTTCCTGTGAACTGCCGGTGCAATGCCGCCCCCTGCAGATTCATGGCCAATTGGCCGCTAGCAGGGGGTGTCAATCAACCCGATCGTATTCGATCAGGTTGATTTCTGTCCGCCGCCTTAGAGCAGCTGGACAAGTTATGGAACAGCAGTCTTATTTGTGTACTGAAGTACATAGGTTATTCCATTCCAATTATATACTATGTATTATGAGTGTTATGTTGCATATTACATTAATATTTTGCATATTACATGAATACTATATTCTGTAGTATATAAAATATAGTAAAGTGCTCCTACCACTGATTGTGCTCAAGGGCAAGACCAGGGGGACTACCATTGGTGCAGCAGGTTCAGTGGCACCAGGGCCCAAGTGCTGGGGACCCATAGCAGCCAATTTATACATAGGCATTTGCAGAATGTGTGCTATCCTAATGCAGGAGAGCCTTTAACTAATGCAGGTTGCAGGGTCCATCCTATCTATTTATACTTAAAATGATTATACAGAGCAGCATGTATGTTATCACTATTGTTTGCTACTCAGTTACCTTTGGAGGACCCAACAAAAATGTATACCAGGGCCCAGGTCTGCTACTGGGCAGGGCTTTCTTCTCTGTTTGTTTATGTTTGTCTTTTATAAGGGCGGCAGTGATTGTAATGTACCCTCAGGAATATAACCTACCTTTATCGCAGTTGTTAGTGTATGTAATGTGATGTTTCCCGCAAATGTGTTGTACTCTGTATAGTGCTTTAGAATCTGCTGGCACTTTATAAGTAACTGTTAACGGGATACGGAACCCAAATTGTTTTCTTTCATGATTCGGATAGACCATGCAATTTTAAACAACTTTCCGATTTACTCCTATTATCAAGTTTTCTTTGTTCTCTTGATATCTTCATTTGAAAAACCAGGAATGTAAGCTTACGAGTTGGCCCATATTTGGTTCAGCACCTGGGTAGCGCTTGCTTATTGGTCGCTAAATGTAGCCACCAATCATCAAGCATTATCCATGGTGCTGAACCAAAAATGGGCTGGCTTGTAAGCTTACATTTCTGCTTTTTCAAATAAAGATATCAAGGAGACAAAGAAAAAAATGTAATAGGAGTAAATTAGAAAGTAGTTTAAAATTGCATGGTCTATCCGAATCATGAAAGAAAAAATGTGGGTTCAGTATCCCTTTAATAATAATACCAATAATAAAAATAATAAGTATATAGAGGTAATACATTTTATCACTGCTAGTATTGGAAATTATGTGCTGTAGTGAATAGCTGTATTATATTATTGTATAGTAATTATGTGCTGTAGTGTATAGCTGTATTATATTATTATATAGTAATTATGTGCTGTAGTGAATAGCTGTATTATATTATTATATAGTAATTATGTACTGTAGTGTATAGCTGTATTATATTATTATATAGTAATTGTGTACTGTAGTGAATAGCTGTATTATATTATTATATAGTAATTATGTGCCACAGTGAATAGCTGTATTATATTATTATATAGTAATTATGTACGGTAGTGTATAGCTGTATTATATTATTATATAGTAATTGTGTACTGTAGTGAATAGCTGTATTATATTATTATATAGTAATTATGTGCTGTAGTATATAGCTGTATTATATTATTATATAGTAATTATGTGCCACAGCGAATAGCTGTATTATATTATTATATAGTAATTATGTACTGTAGTGTATAGCTGTATTATATTATTATATAGTAAATATGTACCACAGTGTATAGCTGTATTATATTATTATATAGTAAATATGTGCCACAGCGAATAGCTGTATTATATTATTATATAACAGCTGTACCTTTAACCAGCACTTGCTCATTAAGCAAATTTAAAGTTTAGATGGCTTTGACACAAAAGACAGACTCAGAGACTCAATGCAAGAAAACGTCAAAACCCTTTATTAACTTAAACTAAAAAACAAAACATGGCACCAAACAAAAAACTAAAATAAACATATACCATATGACGTTTTCTTGCATTGAGTCTCTGAGTCTGTCTTTTGTGTCAAAGCCATCTAAACTTTAAATTTTAGGCCTAGATTTGGAGTTTGGCGGTAGCCGTGAAAACCAGCGTTAGAGGCTCCTAACGCTGGTTTTAGGCTAACTCCGGTATTTGGAGTCACTCAAAAAAGGGTCTAACGCTCACTTTTCAGCCGCGACTTTTCCATACCGCAGATCCCCTTACGATTGCGTATCCTATCTTTTCAATGGGATTTTTCTAACTCCGGTATTTAGAGTTGTGGCTGAAGTGAGCGTTAGAAATCTAACGACAAAACTCCAGCCGCAGAAAAAAGTCAGTAGTTAAGAGCTTTCTGGGCTAACGCCGGTTCATAAAGCTCTTAACTACTGTACTCTAAAGTACACTAACACCCATAAACTACCTATGTACCCCTAAACCGAGGTCCCCCCACATCGCCGCCACTCGATTAAATTTTTTTAACCCCAAATCTGCCGACCGCCACCTACGTTATACTTATGTACCCCTAATCTGCTGCCCCTAACACCGCCGACCCCTGTATTATATTTATTAACACCTAATCTGCCCCCCACAACGTCGCCGCCAGCTACCTACAATAATTAACCCCTAATCTGCCGACCGCAAAGCGCCGCCACCTACATTATAGCTATGTACCCCTAATCTGCTGCCCCTAACACCGCCGACCCCTATATTATATTTATTAACCCCTAATCTGCCCCCCTCAACGTCGCCTCCACCTGCCTACACTTATTAACCCCTAATCTGCCGAGCGGACCGCACCACTACTATAATAAAGCTATTAACTCCTAATCCGCCTCACTAACCCTATAATAAATAGTATTAACCCCTAATCTGCCCTCCCTAACATCGCCGACACCTAACTTCAATTATTAACCTCTAATCTGCCGACCGGAGCTCACCGCTATTCTAATAAATGTATTAACCCCTAAAGCTAAGTCTAACCCTAACACTAACACCCCCCTAAGTTAAATATAATTTTAATCTAACGAAATAAATTAACTCTTATTAAATAAATTATTCCTATTTAAAGATAAATACTTACCTGTAAAATAAATCCTAATATAGCTACAATATAAATTATAATTACATTGTAGCTATTTTAGGATTAATATTTATTTTACAGGCAACTTTGTAATTATTTTAACCATGTACAATAGCTATTAAATAGTTAAGAACTATTTAATAGCTACCTAGTTAAAATAATTACAAAATTACCTGTAAAATAAATCCTAACCTAAGTTACAATTAAACCTAACACTATACTATCATTAAATTAATTAAATAAAATACCTATAATTACCTACAATTAAACCTAACACTACACTATCAATACATTAATTAAATACAATATCTACAAATAACTACAATGAAATAAGCTAACTAAAGTACAAAAAATAAAAAAGAACTAAGTTACAAAAAATAAAAAAATATTTACAAACATAAGAAAAATATTACAACAATTTTAAACTAATTACACCTACTATAAGCCCCCTAATAAAATAACAAAGACCCCCAAAATAAAAAATGCCCTACCCTATTCTAAATTAATAAAGTTCAAAGCTCTTTTACCTTACCAGTCCTGAACAGGGCCCTTTGCGGGGCATGCCCCATGAAGTTCAGCCAATCGGATTGAACTTGATTCTGATTGGCTGATTCCATCAGCCAATCAGAATATTCCTACCTTAATTCCGATTGGCTGATAGAATCCTATCAGCCAATCGGAATTCGAGGGACGCCATCTTGGATGATGTCCCTTAAAGGAACCGTCATTCTTCAGTTGGACGTCGCCGGAAGAAGATGGGTCCGCGGTGGAGGTCTTCAGGATGGAGCCGGTCGTCATCGGATGAAGATAGAAGATGCCGCTTGGATCAAGATGGTTGCCGGTCCGGATCGCCTCTTCTTCCCGGATAGGATGAAGACTTTGGAGCCTCTTCTGGACCTCTTCAGCCACCGGATGATGGATCGCCAACCCCCGCTTGGGTTGGTTGAAGATTTTGGAGCCAGGACGGATCGGTGATACCTGGTGAGGTGAAGACAAGGTAGGATGATCTTCAGGGGCTTAGTGTTAGGTTTATTTAAGGGGGGTTTGGGTTAGATTAGGGGTATGTGGGTGGTGGGTTGTAATGTTGGGGGGGGTATTGTATGTTTTTTTTTTACAGGCAAAAGAGCTGAACTTCTTGGGGCATGCCCCGCAAAGGGCCCTGTTCAGGGCTGGTAAGGTAAAAGAGCTTTGAACTTTATTAATTTAGAGTAGGGTAGGGAATTTTTTATTTTGGGGGTCTTTGTTATTTTATTAGGGGGCTTAGAGTAGGTGTAATTAGTTTAAAATTGTTGTAATATTTTTCTTATGTTTGTAGATATTTTTTTATTTTTTGTAACTTAGTTCTTTTTTATTTTTTGTACTTTAGTTAGTTTATTTCATTGTAGTTATTTGTAGATATTGTATTTAATTAATTTATTGATAGTGTAGTGTTAGGTTTAATTGTAGGTAATTGTAGGTATTTTATTTAATTAATTTAATGATAGTATAGTGTTAGGTTTAATTGTAACTTAGGTTAGGATTTATTTTACAGGTAATGTTGTAATTATTTTAACTAGGTAACTATTAAATAGTTCTTAACTATTTAATAGCTATTGTACCTGGTTGAAATAAATACAAAGTTACCTGTAAAATAAATATTAATCCTAAAATAGCTACAATGTAATTATAATTTATATTGTAGCTATATTAGGATTTATTTTACAGGTAAGTATTTAGCTTTAAATAGGAATAATTTATTTAATAAGAGTTAATTAATTTCGTTAGATTAAAATTATATTTAACTTAGGGGGGTGTTAGTGTTAGGGTTAGACTTAGCTTTAGGGGTTAATACATTTATTAGAATAGCGGTGAGCTCCGGTCGTCAGATTAGTGGTTAATAATTTAAGTTAGGTGTCGGCGATGTTAGGGAGGGCAGATTAGGGGTTAATACTATTTATTATAGGGTTAGTGAGGCGGATTAGGGGTTAATAACTTTATTATAGTAGCGCTCAGGTCCGGTCGGCAGTTTAGGGGTTAATAAGTGTAGGCAGGTGGAGGCGACGTTGTGGGGAGCAGATTAAGGGTTAATAAATATAATATAGGGGTCGGTGGTGTTAGGGGCAGCAGATTAGGGGTACATAGGGATAATGTAAGTAGCGGCGGTTTACGGAGCGGCAGATTAGGGGTTAAAAAAAATATGCAGGGGTCAGCGATAGCGGGGGCGGCAGAATAGGGGTTAATAAGTGTAAGGTTAGGGGTGTTTAGACTCGGGGTACATGTTAGGGTGTTAGGTGCAGATGTAGGAAGTGTTTACGCATAGCAAACAATGGGGCTGCGTTAAGAGCTGAACGCGGCTTTTTGCAGGTGTTAGGTTTTTTTTCAGCTCAAACAGCCCCATTGTTTCCTATGGGGGAATCGTGCACGAGCACGTTTTTGAGGCTGGCCGCGTCCGTAAGCAACTCTGGTATCGAGAGTTGAAGTTGCGTTAAAAATGCTCTACGCTCCTTTTTTGGAGCCTAACGCAGCCTTTATGTGGACTCTCAATACCAGAGTTATTTTTATGGTGCGGCCAGAAAAAAGCCGGCGTTAGCTTTTCGGGTCGTTACCGACAAAACTCCAAATCTAGCCGTTAATGAGCAAGTGCTGGTTAAAGGTACAGCTGTTACATTTTTTTCTTTATTTTTTTCATTCAATAATCATTGTACCTCCTTGCACCGGATGGAATTACTTATTCTTTGCATCTGGGCTCAGCATTGATTACATTCAGTAAAGCTGGTATATTGTTTCATTATATTATTATATAGTAATTATGTACCGCAGTGAATAGCTGTATTATATTATTATATAGTAATTATGTGCCACAGCGAATAGCTGTATTATATTATTGTATAGTAATTATGTGCTGTAGTGTATAGCTGTATTATATTATTATATAGTAATTATGTACCGCAGTGAATAGCTGTATTATATTATTATATAGTAATTATGTACCACAGTGTATAGCTGTATTATATTATTATATAGTAATTAAGTACTGTAGTGTATAGCTGTATTATATTATTATATAGTAATTATGTACCACAGTGTATAGCTGTATTATATTTTTATATAGTAATTAAGTACTGTAGTGTATAGCTGTATTATATTATTATATAGTAATTATGTACCACAGTGTATAGCTGTATTATATTATTATATAGTAATTAAGTACCACAGTGTATAGCTGTATTATATTATTATATAGTAATTAAGTACTGTAGTGTATAGCTGTATTATATTATTATATAGTAATTGTGTACCACAGTGAATAGCTGTATTATATTATTATATAGTAATTGTGTACTACAGTGAATAGCTGTATTATATTATTATATAGTAATTATGTACCACAGTGAATAGCTGTATTATATAGTAATTATGTACTGTAGTGTATGTGTACCACAGTGAATAGCTGTATTATATTATTATATAGTAATTATGTACCACAGTGAATAGGTGTATTATGTTATGTCACATATTATATAGGAACTATGTATCTAGTAACTATTTACTGTAGTGTACATATGTGTAGCATAACATCAATCATTATATGAACAAGATGTAATGTAGATGTTATATTATGCTGTAAATTGTATAGTAATTATGTTCCACAGTGAATAGGTGTGTGATGTTATGTCACATATTATATACCTAGGAACTATGTACTGTAGTGTATAGGTTTACTACATTATGTTGCATACTATATGGAAACTATGCTCTGTACTTTACAGGTGTGTTGCATTATGCCTTGTATTATATTGAATGTATGTACTGTAGTGTATAGGTCTATTACATTATACTGCATATTATATGGAAATGATGTACTGAAGAGTATAGTTGTATTACAGTAGAATATATTGATATTACCTGCTGTAGTGTATAGGTATATTACATTATTATAAATAGATATTATTTACTGCAGTGTATAAGGTGTATTAAATTATTATATATGAAAATGATGTAGAGTAGTGTATAGGACTTTGATGCCTATTATATGGAAAAGATGTACAGTAGTGTACAGGTGTATTACTTTATGCCGTATATTATATGGATATTATTTACTGTAACATATAGGTGTATTATATTACCATTTTTGGATATTATGTAATGTAGTATATAGGTGTATTACATTATTATATATGAATATTACGTACTGTAACATATAGGTGTATTACATTATTATATATGGATATGATCTACTGAAGTGTATATGTGTATTACATTATTAAATATGGATATTATGGACTGTAGTATATAGGTGTATTACATTATTATATATGGATATTATTTACTGTAATGTGTAGGTGTTTTACATTATAATATTAGAAAATAATGCTCTGTAGTTTATAGGTGTATTACATTATTATATATGGATATTATTTACTGCAGTGTACAGGTGTATTACATTAATATATATGGATATTATTTATTGCAGTGTACAGGTGTATTACATTATTATATATGGATATTATTTACTGCAGTGTACAGGTGTATTACATTATTATATATGGATATTATTTACTGCAGTGTACAGGTGTATTACATTAATATATATGGATATTATTTACTGCAGTGTACAGGTGTATTACATTATTATATATGGATATTATTTACTGCAGTGTACAGGTGTATTACATTATTATATATGGATATTATTTACTGCAGTGTACAGGTGTATTACATTATTATATATGGATATTATTTACTGCAGTGTACAGGTGTATTACATTATTATTTATGGATATTATTTACTGCAGTGTACAGGTGTATTACATTATTATATATGGATATTATTTACTGCAGTGTACAGGTGTATTACATTATTATATATGGATATTATTTACTGCAGTGTACAGGTGTATTACATTATTATATATGGATATTATTTACTGCAGTGTACAGGTGTATTACATTATTATATATGGATATTATTTACTGCAGTGTACAGGTGTATTACATTATTATATATGGATATTATTTACTGCAGTGTACAGGTGTATTACATTAATATATATGGATATTATTTACTGCAGTGTACAGGTGTATTACATTAATATAAATGAAAATAATGTACTACAATATGTAGCTGTATTGCATTATGCTGTGTATTATTTGGCAATTATATACTGTAGTGTATAGGTGCATTATGTTATGGCACTTATTACATGGGAATTATAAACTGTAGTTTACAGAATAATTACATTATGTAGCCTCTTATATGGAAAGTATGCTAAGCAGTATATAGGTGTCTTAAATTATGCTGCATATTATATGGAAATTATATACTATAGTGTAAGGTTTATTACATTATGCAGTGTATTATATGGTAATTATATACTATAGTGTAAGGTTTATTACATTATGCAGTGTATTATATGGTAATTATATACTATAGTGTATGGGTGTATTGCCTTATGCAGTGTATTATATGGTAATTATATATTATATTGTATGGGAGTATTACATTATGCTGCATATTATATGGAAATGATATACTGTAGTGTAAGGTTTATTACATTATGCCCTGTATTATATGGTAATTATATACTATAGTGTAAGGTTTATTACATTATGCAGTGTATTATATGGTAATTATATACTGTAGTGTAAGGTGTATTACCTTATGCAGTGTATTATATGGTAATTATGTACTATAGTGTATGGGTGTATTACATAATGCCCTGTATTATATGGTAATTATGTACTATAGTGTATGGGTGTATTACATTATGCCCTGTATTATATGGTAATTATGTACTATAGTGTAAGGTTTATTACATTATGCCTTGTATTAGATGGTAATTATGTACTATAGTGTATGGGTGTATTACCTTATGCAGTGTATTATATGGTAATTATGTACTATAGTGTATGGGTGTATTACATAATGCCCTGTATTATATGGTAATTATGTACTATAGTGTATGGGTGTATTACATTATGCCCTGTATTATATGGTAATTATGTACTATAGTGTAGGGGTGTATTACATTATGCCCTGTATTATATGGTAATTATGTACTATGTGTAATTATATATTATATTGTATGGGAGTATTACATTATGCTGCATATTATATGGAAATGATATACTGTAGTGTAAGGTTTATTACATTATGCCCTGTATTATATGGTAATTATATACTATAGTGTAAGGTTTATTACATTATGCAGTGTATTATATGGTAATTATATACTGTAGTGTAAGGTGTATTACCTTATGCAGTGTATTATATGGTAATTATGTACTATAGTGTATGGGTGTATTACATAATGCCCTGTATTATATGGTAATTATGTACTATAGTGTATGGGTGTATTACATTATGCCCTGTATTATATGGTAATTATGTACTATAGTGTAAGGTTTATTACATTATGCCCTGTATTAGATGGTAATTATGTACTATAGTGTATGGGTGTATTACCTTATGCAGTGTATTATATGGTAATTATGTACTATAGTGTATGGGTGTATTACATAATGCCCTGTATTATATGGTAATTATGTACTATAGTGTATGGGTGTATTACATTATGCCCTGTATTATATGGTAATTATGTACTATAGTGTAGGGGTGTATTACATTATGCCCTGTATTATATGGTAATTATGTACTATAGTGTATGGGTGTATTACATTATGCCCTGTATTATATGGTAATTATGTACTATAGTGTAAGGTTTATTACATTATGCCCTGTATTATATGGTAATTATATACTATAGTGTAAGGTTTATTACATTATGCAGTGTATTATATGGTAATTATATACTGTAGTGTAAGGTGTATTACCTTATGCAGTGTATTATATGGTAATTATGTACTATAGTGTATGGGTGTATTACATAATGCCCTGTATTATATGGTAATTATGTACTATAGTGTATGGGTGTATTACATTATGCCCTGTATTATATGGTAATTATGTACTATAGTGTAGGGGTGTATTACATTATGCCCTGTATTATATGGTAATTATGTACTATAGTGTATGGGTGTATTACATTATGCCCTGTATTATATGGTAATTATGTACTATAGTGTATGGGTGTATTACATTATGCCCAGTATTATATGGTAATTATGTACTATAGTGTATGGGTGTATTACATTATGCTGCAAATTATATGGTAATTATGTACTATAGTGTATGGGTGTATTACATTATGCCCTGTATTATATGGTAATTATGTACTATAGTGTATGGGTGTATTACATTATGCCCTGTATTATATGGTAATTATGTACTATAGTGTATGGGTGTATTACATTATGCCCTGTATTATATGGTAATTATATACTATAGTGTAAGGTGTATTACATTATGCAGTGTATTATATGGTAATTATGTACTATAGTGTATGGGTGTATTACATTATGCTGCATATTATATGGTAATTATGTACTATAGTGTATGGGTGTATTACATTATGCCCTGTATTATATGGTAATTATGTACTATAGTATATGGGTGTATTACATTATGCTGCATATTATATGGTAATTATGTACTATAGTGTATGGGTGTATTACATTATGCCCTGTATTATATGGTTATTATGTACTATAGTGTATGGGTGTATTACATTATGCCCTGTATTATATGGTAATTATGTACTATAGTGTATGGGTGTATTACATTATGCCCTGTATTATATGGTAATTATGTACTATAGTGTATGGGTGTATTACATTATGCCCTGTATTATATGGTAATTATGTACTATAGTGTATGGGTGTATTACATTATGCCCTGTATTATATGGTAATTATATACTATAGTGTAAGGTGTATTACATTATGCAGTGTATTATATGGTAATTATGTACTATAGTGTATGGGTGTATTACATTATGCTGCATATTATATGGTAATTATGTACTATAGTGTATGGGTGTATTACATTATGCCCTGTATTATATGGTAATTATGTACTATAGTATATGGGTGTATTACATTATGCTGCATATTATATGGTAATTATGTACTATAGTGTATGGGTGTATTACATTATGCCCTGTATTATATGGTTATTATGTACTATAGTGTATGGGTGTATTACATTATGCCCTGTATTATATGGTAATTATGTACTATAGTGTATGGGTGTATTACATTATGCCCTGTATTATATGGTAATTATATACTATAGTGTAAGGTGTATTACATTATGCAGTGTATTATATGGTAATTATGTACTATAGTGTATGGGTGTATTACATTATGCCCTGTATTATATGGTAATTATGTACTATAGTGTATGGGTGTATTACATTATGCTGCATATTATATGGAAATTATGTACTATAGTGTATGGGTGTATTACATTATGCCCTGTATTATATGGTAATTATGTACTATAGTGTATGGGTGTATTACATTATGCCCTGTATTATATGGTTATTATGTACTATAGTGTATGGGTGTATTACATTATGCTGCATATTATATGGAAATTATATACTGTAGTGTAAGGTGTATTACATTATGCAGTGTATTATATGGTAATTATATACTATATTGTATGGGAGTATTACATTATGCTGCATATTATATGGAAATTATATACTGTAGTGTAAGGTGTATTACCCTATGCAGTGTATTATATGGTAATTATGTACTATAGTGTATGGGTGTATTACATTATGCCCTGTATTATATGGTTATTATGTACTATAGTGTATGGGTGTATTACATTATGCTGCATATTATATGTAAATTATATACTGTAGTGTAAGGTGTATTACATTATGCAGCATATTATATGGTAATTATGTACTATAGTGTATGGTTTATTACATTATGCAGTGTATTATATGGTAATTATATACTGTAGTGTAAGGTGTATTACCTTATGCAGTGTATTATATGGTAATTATGTACTATAGTGTATGGGTGTATTACATTATGCCCTGTATTATATGGTAATTATGTACTATAGTGTATGGGTGTATTACATTATGCTGCATATTATATGGAAATTATGTACTATAGTGTATGGGTGTATTACATTATGCCCTGTATTATATGGTAATTATGTACTATAGTGTATGGGTGTATTACATTATGCCCTGTATTATATGGTTATTATGTACTATAGTGTATGGGTGTATTACATTATGCTGCATATTATATGGAAATTATATACTGTAGTGTAAGGTGTATTACATTATGCAGTGTATTATATGGTAATTATATACTATATTGTATGGGAGTATTACATTATGCTGCATATTATATGGAAATTATATACTGTAGTGTAAGGTGTATTACCCTATGCAGTGTATTATATGGTAATTATGTACTATAGTGTATGGGTGTATTACATTATGCCCTGTATTATATGGTTATTATGTACTATAGTGTATGGGTGTATTACATTATGCTGCATATTATATGGAAATTATATACTGTAGTGTAAGGTGTATTACATTATGCAGCATATTATATGGTAATTATGTACTATAGTGTATGGTTTATTACATTATGCAGTGTATTATATGGTAATTATATACTGTAGTGTAAGGTGTATTACCTTATGCAGTGTATTATATGGTAATTATGTACTATAGTGTAGGGGTGTATTACAATATGCCCTGTATTATATGGTAATTATGTACTATAGTGTATGGGTGTATTACATTATGCCCTGTATTATATGGTAATTATGTACTATAGTTTATGGGTGTATTACATTATGCCCAGTATTATATGGTAATTATGTACTATAGTGTATGGGTGTATTACATTATGCCCAGTATTATATGGTTATTATGTACTATAGTGTATGGGTGTATTACATTATGCCCAGTATTATATGGTTATTATGTACTATAGTGTATGGGTGTATTACATAATGCCCAGTGTTATATGGTAATTATGTACTATAGTGTATGGGTGTATTACATAATGCCCAGTATTATATGGTAATTATGTACTATAGTGTATGGGTGTATTACATTATGCTGCATATTATATGGAAATTATATACTGTAGTGTAAGGTGTATTAACTTATGCAGTGTATTATATGGTAATTATGTACTATAGTGTATGGGTGTATTACATAATGCCCTGTGTTATATGGTAATTATGTACTATAGTGTATGGGTGTATTACATTATGCCCTGTATTATATGGTAATTATGTACTATAGTGTATGGGTGTATTACATTATGCTGCATATTATATGGTAATTATATACTATAGTGTAAGGTGTATTACATTATGCCCTGTATTATATGTTAATTATGTACTATAGTGTAAGGTGTATTAGTGAAGAAAGTTAAGGAGCACTGAGTGAAAATTAGGATAAAAATCTTACTTTATTGAAAATTTGTTAAAACAATATGGTCATATAACCCCCGGGTAAAACACTGAATAGGTTACGTGGAAATAGAACCATAGGCTGACAAGCCTCATGTAAATTGTTTTGCACTGGATTTATATACCAACACTATCCTGTACTCCAATTGGGCTAGAGGTACACACCTTCTGAAAAACTAACCAATCGGAAGTCCAGTCTGTGCAAAAACTCATGCTGCTTTCCTGCCACCATACATGTGGAGGGGGGGGGGGTCTTAACACACAGGCAAAGTTCAACTAGGTAATGGGACTCTGGAATGCAAGCAACAATATATCCAACAGTAAATTCCAGTGTACATAAACTAATACAAATATAATTAGCAAAGCCATAACTAGACAAACCAAAGAAGAATTAAATGTGGTACTCCTAAACTAGTCTTTGATTACAGGGTACTGGAATATGTGAATATGCTACCGGTCAAGATAGAAACTCTTAAGTGTTATTCACAGGATGTATTAACAATATACTGTACTCAAACATAACACAACATACCTTCCAAGATTATAATGTCACAACAATGATTGACCCTTATCCTTAAGGAGAAACCACTACTCTATAGGATAACCATTGACCAGATTTATGCTAGTTGTTTACCAGAAACATATAAGGTCAAAATCAGAGTTAAGGCCTTCTGGTATTCTAGTTTTTAATCTGAATATCCAGAAGGCCTCTCTTTCTGTCAGCTTCCTGGCTCTACTGCCTCCTTGTTTAACAGGTAGGACCCTCCCTATGATGTTCCACCTGAAGCTCCTCACGTCTTTATCGTGAAATTGAGAAAAATGTTTAACAAGAGGTGTGGTGAGTGTACCTGCCTTAATGTCCGCAAGATGTTCCTTAATTGTGACCCGGGATTCTCTTGTACTGAGACCCACGTACTGGAGTCCGCACTGGGTGCAAGAAATCAAATAGACAATATACATGGAGCGGCAGTTCAAGCAAAGTTTGATCTGAAACCTTTCACCTGTGGCCAAAGAGCTAAAGCTATCACATAATTGTGCCTTAGCACACGCTACACAGGCCGAATAGTTGCAATGGTACATCCCATTGAATCTGAGTCAGGAAGAATTGTCACTGGCCTCAGCTTTTAGTCTCTTAGGGGACACTATGTTCCCCACTGTTTTACCCCTTTTGTATGCAAACCTTATTCCTCTCTCCACTATATTTTAAAGCCCATCATCAGCTAAAAGTAAGGGGAAGTGTTTCTTGACAATCTTGCATATTTGAGGATATTGTTGTGAGTACTCTGTAATAAATACAGCCTTGCCGTTCGCATTACCTATATGAGTTTGTGATTGTGGCTTGGCCCTACTCAAAAGCTTGTTCCTGTCCAATGATTTAATGGCTCTCCTAGCTAAGTATAGTGGGTAACTTGTAACCTCTCTCCTTCAGTCTCTCTGTTAGGTCAACGGCTTGTTTTTCATATTCAACCTTTTGAGGTGTATGAATTGACCCCTTGCTACACCCCTGAATACTCTCTGTGGTTGACAACTGGGGGCATTAAGGAGAGAGTTACCTGAGATATGTTTACGATAGACCTCAGTCTCACTATTTTTGTCTGTGATTCCCCTTATTGTCAAATCCAGAAAATTAATCTCCGTTTAATGAGATTCCGATGTCAAATTTATTTCAGCCTCATTAGTATTTAAATATGAGACAAACTTCCCCATAGTATCCTCTGAGCCCCTCCAAATAAAGAGGAGGTCATCAATGAAGCGCCTATACCACAATATTTCTTGTCTGAAGGGGTTTACTCCCCCATAGACATGGGACAGCTCCCACCAACCCATGAACAGGTTGGCATATGAGGGGGCAAATTTAGCTACCATTGCTGTCCCACGCCTCTGAAGGAAGAACTCCCCCCCCCCCCAAATTCGAAATAATTGTGGGTAAGCATAAATCTGGTGATGTTAACCACATATTCCACAAAATGCTCATCTTCGCCAAACTTTCTATCCAGAAAGTATTTGACTGCTTCCAATTCCTTGTCGTGAGGTATAGTGGAGTACAGTGATCTAAGGTCCACAGTGAGCCATCTATACTCATCCTGCTAAACTGTATTTGACAATAGATTGAGGACATGTTTAGTGTCTGACAGATAACTCCAAAGGTTGCTCACCATTGGCTGTAGCACATCATCCAACCACTCGGATAGATGCTCAAGCAGAGAGCCAATTACATTGACAATTGGCCTTCCCTGTTTATTGGTCAAGGACTTGTGTACTTTGGGTAGGTGGTTAAAAGTAGAGACAGCTGTATTGTCCTCTAGTAGATACAACTTAGTATCTTGATCAATAAAACCTAACCAACTCATCCACCAGGGAGGTTGATTGTCGTTGGAATGCTATCGTAGGATCCCTTTGTAACAAAGTATAATCCTCCTATCTAGCACTCTTTCTCAATTAAATATATATATATAGATGTAAAACTTAACCCTTAATAAGTATAATTGGTTTCTTAATCCCCTCCATTCACTATCTTATTATTAACCCTTGCAAACCTCTCATTAGAACAAGTGGCATATGCATATGCCACTTATCATTACAGGAACACCCAGTAGTTGTTGGATTCATTCATGTCTGGCACCTTAAGCCGACGTCTGCAGTTATCGGCCAGGAAACAGGGGGGTATTTCCACAGTTTTTATAGTGGTGGTTGTTTTTTGGTAAGCAGGTATACCTGCTATTTTTACTCATACTTATTAAAGTTTAAGTTTTATACCTATATATATTTTATTGAGAAAGAGTGCTAGATAAACCCTTTTCTTTTCCCTAGTTCTTTTTGGGGGTTTATTTGTTTAGTGCATAGGTCTATACAATTATGGTGTGATCTGAGAAGGATATCGGTCCCTGCATTGTACAGTGTTATCGGTTGTGTTATGCTGCAGCTTACAATTAATATGCTGAACTGGAAGATTCTGATATAGACAGTGACACTGATACGCAGCTGCAGATTCTCTCCTCAAGCCTCACAGACTAATATTACTCGCATGTATTGTAAAGGATCGGCAAGATAAAGACAGTACCTGCTTTAATTCTGCAGTATGTGTGCTTATTTTGCAATGAGTGTGCACCACATAGAGGACAAGATTACAAGTTGCGCAAAATGTATTTTCCGTGGATGTGGTCTTTTCACAAGCAATTTTCATTGCCCTGATATTGCAAGTCTTGAAAAATCGTGAGTGCAAGCGTGCAATCGCCTTTTACGCAACAATCCTTTCCGCTCTCGAAGAGCTGTAGTTAACAGTTTTCCGCAACATAAAAGTTTCACGAGACACTTCCAAAATACATTACAAAGTACACTTACACTCATATTAACACTTTCTAATAAAAATTATTTAAAAAAATATTGCACACAAAAGTTATAAAGGCTAAAAGATAGGAGATCTCAAATGTTAGGGAAAAAAAGCAGATGGATTTTACATTGACATACAGTAAATACACATACATAGAGAAACATGCATTTATATGTATAGAGATATGTTTAACTATGGCGATAAAGGAAATATTTCACATTACAGTCTAAGGCATATTAAACAAAATCTCAGAGGGATCTTCAAAGCAATATTCACATAAAATCTCAAGATATCTAGACATATATATATATATATATATATATATATATATATATATATATATATATATATATATATATATATATATATGAAAAAAATCATATACATATCTCACAATAAATAGATATATCAGTTCAAAAATCATCACATACATAGAAAAATATTTATTTATAAATACATAGAACATATTCTGTTAACAAAACATTCTTGCAATATGAAATATTCGCATTTTCATGTACACTTTCGAGGAGAATACGTCATGGGCTTTGCGCAACAGATTAGGGTTTTAGTTTGTTTTTTTCTATTTGTATTCTTCATTGACTTTTATGGGGGAATACGTGAACGCGCACACAAATTGGCTTTATGGATTACGTGTGTTAACGAGCGCTGTGTTTTCGCAAACGGCAAAAAAACAGATTTGCTGTGCGACTTGTAATCCTGCCCAGAGTCAATTATGTGTATTCTTGAGCTACATGTTTGGAATTCAGTGTATTATATTTAGTTGTGTGTTGAATGACACGTGTATTATTTGTATATTGTTTTTTACCTGATTTGTTTTTCTGTTAATAGTTATTAAATACATTTTTCTAAAGAATTGTGATTGACCCCACTTGTCAGTAAAATATCAGATGGGTTGCCGCCCTAGTGGGTATGCGCTGTTTTGTGTGTAATTTTAACTAATAACAGTGGATACTGACTCTCTCCCCGTGAACACAGGTGGACAGCTTCCTGCCTGGAAACCTTGTTTGCTTGCAGAGAAATAAACAGGTGCATATATGCTCCATTTTAGAATCTGTGAAATCAGCTTTTAAGCACCTGCTACGTCAACTCTAAAGTGGGGTTTGTAAATCCGAGCACAAGCAGGGGGCAGCATTGCCCAAGCAGCAGCTTGTGCAACTATAAATTTGGAGAGCATATTGCTGCCTGCAAGCTGCAATGCCGAACAGACAGGGGCGGAGATTTCCGTCCACCCCTTGTTAAATGAGCCTCGATGTCGGAGTAAGATTAGCGTTTCGTTTATTCAGCTGTGCATCTGATAATTAATTAAAATAAAACAATTATATACATTATTTATTTTGCCTGTTTTTGCTTTAAATTACCTCTAAAAAGTGTGCATGTTCTTTTTACTCTGCTGAAGCTGCAGTAGCTCCATCATGCTTTAGTATGATGACATTTACCTTTGCCTATGACATGCTACACAGTGATTGGCTAGCTCAGAGCACATGCTCTTTAAATATTTTCTCTATTGCCCACAGCAGTGGAGATTGGGAACATGGAATCCACCAGACAAGAGATGTGTCCCTGAGCTATCCTTGATTTGCAAAACAAGATGAAAGTAGTAAATTATTTTTAAAAATGTATTTTGTAGTGCAGAGCTTAATTGCTGAAAATTTCTATTTATGTATTGTCCCTTTAAATTTACAATGGTTTGCTCTATCTGAAACATGAAATATCTTTTGTGTGTGTTTTTATGTCCCTGAACCCAGATTTTTTCTTTCATGATTCAGATATAGAGCATGCAACTTTCTAATTTACTCCTATTATCAAATTTTCTTCATTCTCTTTGTATCTTTATTTGAAATGGAAGAATGTAAGTTTAGATACCGGCCCATTTTTGGTGAACAACCTGGGTTGTTCTTGCTGATTGGTGGATAAAATCATCCACCAATAAAAAAAAGTGCTGTCCAGAGGTCTGAACAAAAAAAAAAGCTTCAATGCCTTCTTTTTCAAATAAAGCTAGCAAGAGAACGAAGAAAAATTGATAATAGGAGTAAATTAGAAAGTTGCTTAATAATTGCATGCTCTATCTGAATCACAAAAGAAAAATGTTGGGTTTAGTGTCCCTTTAAATATAGGGCTATAGTTCCCTGAAGCAATAATATAAAAAGTGCTTGTGTTAAACAATGAAAATAGCTGTGTTATTGTGTCAATGCCGAAAAAGGTTCATTAGCATCCAGTAACATGCCGATAGTTTTAAAAAGTTAGATTGCGATCATCCTCTGGATTAGCGCAGGTTGTCACTGTGTCTCAATTGATTTCAATCCTTTAAATAAAATGTATCTAATGATTTATCAACAAAATTCACTATTTAAAGGGACATAAAACCCACATTTTTTCTTTCAAGGTTCAGAAAGAACATGCAATTTTAAACATCTTTCTAATTTACCTCTATTATCGAATTTGCTTCATTCTCTTAATATTCTGTGCTGAAAAGCATATCTAGATAGGCTTAGTAGCTGTTGATTGGGTGCTGCACATAGATGCGTCGTGTGATTGGCTCACATATGCGCATTGCTCTTTCTTTAACAAAGGATATCTAAAGTATGAAGCAAATTAAATAATAGAAGTAAATTGGAAAGTTGTTTAAAATTGTATTCTGTACCTGAATCATGAAAGAAAAATGTTGGGTTTAGTGTCCCTTTAAGTCTATGGGGCCAATTTATCAAGCTCCGTATGGATCTTGATGCCACTTGTTTCTGGCGAGCTTTCAGGCTTGCCGGAAACGAAAGTTATGAAGCAGCGGTCTAAAGAACCCAGCTCCATAACTTGACCACCTGCTCTGGGGGGGCCGACAGAAATCAACCCAATCGAATACGATCGGGTTGATTGACACCCCCTGCTAGCGGCCGATTGGCCCCAAACCTGCAGGGGGCGGCATTGCACCAGCAGTTCACAAGAACTTCTGGTGCAATGATAAATTCCGACAGCGTATTGATGTGCAGCGGACATCATACGCTACATCGTATCATGTCCGCTCTCACTATGATAAATATAACCCTATGGGGAGTTTTAAGATAAATCATTTGATAAGACTTTGCAAAGAATCAGTATTGACCCATTAGTTTGTTCTCTTGGTATCTTCAGGTATATTTAGGTATGTGCATGTGTCTTTAATACTCTATACTAACAATGCTTGCCAAAAGAATTGCAATCTCCCTAACATCATCCCTTCTTTTTTAGGTTTCTTATGCCCGTCCCAGCTCCGCATCCATCAGAGATGCTAACTTATACGTTAGCGGCCTTCCAAAAAACATGACCCAGAAAGAACTGGAACAACTGTTCTCACAGTACGGGCGCATCATAACCTCAAGGATTTTAGTGGATCAGGTTACAGGTGAGAAATATTTTGCAAACTGTCTTTATTTGACATTTAAAAAAATGTGGAACAATACGTCATTATTGGCTTCAAAAGAAGTTAAACAGTAACAATATATATTTCGATTTCTGGTGGTCTATCAAGATATCAAGCCCCCATAGAGCTCTGTGTCTTATGCTAGAATAAATGTACCCTGAGAAAAGACTAAATGTGGAAAATATTTTATATTTATTCCTCTGTGATGTGAGTTAGTATTGCTGTTGATACAGGTGACAAAACTTAAAAGAACAGTGAAGTCAATTTAGCTTTCATGATTCACATTGAGCATGCAATTTTACAATTCACTTCTATTATCTACTTTACTTTGTTTAAAAGCATACCTAGGTAGGCTCAGAAGTGGCAATGCACTACTTAGAGCTAGATGCTGATAGGTGGCTGTACATATATGCCTGTTATTGTTGGCTCACCAAATGTGCTAAGCTACTTCCCAGTAGTGCATTTCTTCTCTTTCAACAAAGGATAGCAAAGGAATGAAGTGAATTAGCAAATTGGAAAATTGTTAAAATTGTATTCTGAATCATGAAAGAAAAATGTTGGGTTTCAGGTCCCTTTAATAAACTTTGTGATAATAAATATCAGCCAGTTTTGATGGACATGTTTAAATTGTGGATAAAAAGAAATAGACAGACTGTCTTCTGTTTACCTAATTTGGCTTACCTTGAAATCTAAAGGGACATTCATTTTCCACAATTCTGACCTCCCCAATTTACTATTTTTTATCCAAATTTTCCTCTTTTTCTTTGTCTCCTTTGTTGAAATATAACTGCCTTCCATGAGAGCATACTGAAGTAGGAGAGTGTATGTGTCCGTACGGAGCTTGAGGGCCCGTGTTTCTGGCGAGCCTCCAGGCTCACTAGAAACACCAGCTCTGATGAGGCAGACAGGAGTCTGGTCTGGTGCAATGCTGAATACGGAGAGTGTATTGCTCTCCGCATTCAGCGATGTCTGTCAGACCTGATCCGCACTGTCGGACCAGGTCAGACAGACATTTGGTAAATAGGCCTCTATATGGCAGCTGTGTTATTTTTTAAAAATGTGTCATTTTGTAGTTGTTTGTCTATTTAAACCTTCATCTCTCAGTGCAGTTAGTACAAAAGTGAACTGATTTGGCCTCAAACAAGACATATACTGAGATGGGTATTTGCATTTGCCAAGTAGATTTAGGGTCAGATTATAAGTGGAGTGCAACATATTGCTTCCGCAAAAGCGATATTTGCGCTCCACTTTCTAACACCAGTGCAAACAAATGTGCGCTGGTATTACAAGTAAGGTGCAATACAGGGAGAGCGCACTTTGATAGGCTCCAATGGGACACGGCGTGAGACCTACTGCACCTAGGGGTTAAGTCACGCAGCGATGGGCAGCAAATAAAAATATATATGTATATAATTATATACATATATATTTATGTGTTTATATGTGTACATACCATATTGACACATAAATACAGTATATATGTATAGAAGCATATACATATATATTTACAGGGAATACAGAGTTCCCATAGACCGCAATGTAAAGGCACTTTTCAATGTCGTTTTTTTTTTAACACCCCACGGCCAATAACTTTAGCCCCCAAAATACTGCCTGGTGCATTTTTTTTTTGTTTTTTAAATGCTACTTTTAAAAAAAAAGGAAACTAACACTAAATTTTGGGGGATATTTAGAAAATTAACCAGATGTCTGACACTTGTAATGGCTGGTTATTTATCGCGCACCTGCAAATTGGCAAATTTGCCCATTTGTTAGCGCTCCACTTGTAATCTAGCGCTTAGTTGTTGAAGTTGTTGCCCAGTTTCATACAGAGAGTTACATTATTCATATTTTTTGTAATGAGAGCAAATTACACTTGACCTGTTTTCAACCTGTTTGTCATGTGCTTTATGGGACTGTCTTCCTAAGATGACCCTTCTTTGTCCAGGTGTATCTCGGGGAGTTGGATTCATCCGTTTTGACAAGAGGATAGAGGCAGAGGAAGCCATAAAGGGTTTGAATGGACAGAAGCCAAGTGGAGCAACTGAACCAATTACTGTGAAATTTGCCAACAACCCAAGTCAGAAAACAAGCCAGGCACTTCTCTCCCAACTCTACCAGTCCCCAAGCAGACGTTACCCCGGCCCCCTCCACCACCAGGCGCAGAGATTCAGGTGATTACTCATATGTGCTACTATCTAGCGGGACATTCCATTCAACAAAGATCACACATTACTGAATAGCTATTAGCGATGTTTCCCATGCTAAATAAGCATGAAATCCTTTCATTGGCTAAGTTATTCATTGTCATGGATATATTGACGTAAGAAATGATACAATGATAAAAGACCTAACGTCTACAGAACATTAAAAAAAATATTAAATGAATACTAACCTACAAGGATCCTTATTTTAGAAAAGCCAGTTACAAAAGGTGGAGCCCTCTCTAAAGGGGTATTATTTAAACTGAAAATGCTTTGTTTTTAACCCTTTGCAAAATAAGGGTATAAAATGGGTTAAATAAATAAAACTTATTGCCCTATATTACTAGTGGAGCATAAAAATGCAGCAGTATGGCGAATTAAGACAGTTGGTGAACAGTATATACCAAGTCAATATGATTTTGAGCAATACAATCAGCACTTTTATACCACTTTACACTATCCATTGAAAGTGTAGACTGCATTAAAATGCTTTGGTTAAACATTGCAAGCATTGGAGCATTGCTGATTGCGTGAGGCTGCGTGAATCATAACATGACATACAGTATATGATAATTCAGGCTCCATTTGTAATCTAGACTATTATTTTTAAACCACAATGTACCTTTAAATGACATGAAAATATTTCAAAATATATAATGAAAGTATATTGCAATGTGTATATATATATATATATCAAATCTATTTTAACATAACCAAGATAAAATTCTACTCAGTACTGTACTGTATTGATTAATAATCCCTGCTATAAAGAAATACTTAGCTGTGCTGTCACACAAGAGGCAAGTGCCTCATTGAATGCGCCACAGTGGAGAGAGGGATGATATAACCTTACTTGGCCCCTTATCTCTGTGTAAGGTAAATCGATTACACACTAAGAATTGCTCATAGGCCCATTTTATTCAAGGCTGAGAACTAATGTGCTCGCCAAGTTTTAGAGAATATTGATCAGTTCTGAACCGAAATTCCCTGCTGGTCCTTAAGAAACCCGAGAGGAAGAGCTGAGAAGCAGAGATCCTTCATGTGCTATCATTTTTTAATGTCTGTATAGGCAAAGCTATTACAATATATATTTCTTCCCTTCCCTAAAAGGTAGAACTACTATTGTGTATATAATTTACAGAAATAAAAACCTGTGCAGACCATAAACTTTACAGATCATTTTTAGTTTTCCAAGACAAGCAAAACATGTATATATCACCAGGTTCTTCAGTTGATTAAATTATTGTACAAGCTTTAAAAAAATGTAATGGAAAGCTATTCAGACTGCAAGAAGACATGAAGACCGTATTTCTGGAACAATATCCCTGAGCTGAAAAAACAAGAAAAAAAATGTAAATTTATTTTATCAGTTAAAAATATTGCATTGGTTTCTTTAGGAAAGATCTTTAAGGGGTTATTTAATATCCAACTTTGTACCACATTTTGCTACCCAGATAATTTACAAAGTATCCTTTGTGAGCAGAGTTGGGATAGATACAATGTTAAATATTAAATATAGTATTACTACTCAGTAGGATGAGTTAATGGCTTAATTTATACCACCCATCCCTCCAGACGCCCACCCACCCATTGATGTCTGTCACTGACTGTAAGCTCTTTAATGTGTTTGCGTTAGTGATGATAAGGTTAAAGCAGGAAGACCATTTGATGCAGTGTAAGTAATTCCTACAGGCCGAATTTCTAGCAGTCTAATAAAATGCTAGAAGATTTGTCTTTCTGTTGAAGAGGGACGTCATTAATAACCACTTCATTGAGTTCGTTTACCATCTGCAAGACATTAACCCAAAGACACTCCTTCTCTTTCAGGCTGGACAATTTGCTTAATATGGCCTATGGCGTTAAGAGGTAATTAGAACTTCACAGATTACCAGATGTCCATATTGGCACAGAATTGTGCTACAGTTTATTTCATTTTGTTTGGTTGTTTTTTTCTTCAATTCACTAACTTTATTTGTTTTTATTTAATCCTTTTTTTCTCCACCAGCATGCAAGATTATGTTCTTTTGAGTTGTTTACCTTCTGTAAGGATAAAACTCATTGCACATTTTTTCGTTCATTTTTTTTTTAATTTACAGGTCAGCCGCAGAGTTCAGGTGCAGCATCAAAACTGATGTATCCATATTTATAAGTGGTTATAGCATACACAAAATATAAATAATATAAATATAACTGATAGAAAGGACATACAAATATTTTGCAGCCTTATATACCAGCAACCGATTCAAATCTGTTTTTTCTTTGTGCTCAGTTTAAAATGTAAATGTTTGTTAGCATACATTTTTTTAAAATAACAGAAACATATAATAAAGATGTCAAGGTGGTTCAGTTGATTTGATTAAGCTTTGTGGTCCCTGATTGAAATCCTGACATGTGCATCTCAGGGATTCATAAGACAAATATCCATATGCTTAGTACCATTCTTTATTAGCTAAATATGAGGCCCATATGCTTTGACACAATAATTTTATAAAGTGTGCAGCTTTCTATATGGTATAAGTGCTGGCACTATTCAATAACCTGGTCATATCTGATGGTTTCTTGTTAGACAAATGACCAAAAACATTATATTTCTCTTGGCTATAAGATTAATATATATATATATATATATATATATATATATATATATATATATATATATATATATATATATATATATATATATATATATATATATAATGTTGATTAACTCCTCTGAATCTGCATTATAAGTGTTTATATATAATTTAATTGGGACATTATTACAAGCAATTGTATTGCATTAAAGATGCATAAAAGTTAAAATGAAAAGGTTAATATTAAAAACAATCTGGATTACTGCTGTGATCAAATAAATCTCTTGGTCTCTAAAATATTTTTTTGTCATTACTAGTCATAACATGTCACTGTTTATCTAAATATAAATATCAATTAAAAAAATAACATTAAACATAGTTTAAAACATTATTAATTTACAGTTTCTAAAACTAACTCAAATCAGACCCCTGTCCTTACATACACCAACACAACTGAACCCTTATTGACTATTGCAACCAAACATTTTTATCTCCAATTGGACAATCCCATAAAAATGTATGATTACATATTCAGCCTAACATTCGGTTTAATTGTGATTCTACAGAAACTCTGTCACTTTATTCTTTTTTTATTATAATTATTATGCATTCTATAAATGGTTTTTCATCTTGAAAATCAACTATTTGGCATTTTATCCCATTCATTTGCTGCTAATTACTTTAGTCAATATATTGATGACATTTTTTCTCTTTGCACAGATTTTCTCCGATTACAATTGATGGAATGACAAGCCTGGTGGGAATGAATATCCCTGGGCACACGGGTACTGGCTGGTGCATCTTTGTTTACAACCTCTCTCCTGACTCAGATGAGAGTGTTTTGTGGCAGCTCTTTGGTCCATTTGGTGCCGTCAACAATGTGAAGGTTATCCGTGATTTCAACACCAATAAGTGCAAGGGATTTGGCTTTGTTACGATGACCAATTATGACGAAGCCGCCATGGCTATTGCCAGCCTTAATGGATACCGCTTGGGAGACAGAGTTTTGCAAGTTTCCTTTAAAACCAACAAAACCCACAAATCTTGAATTTCTAATCTATCTACATCATCCTAACAAATCGTATCACGAACAAAAAGAAGATGAAAACAAACTCTTTATGGCTTATAACCAACCATGGACTTTATAAGCCGATGTTGCCTAAGTATTACCATTGGATATCCTGTGATAAACCGGAAAGGATTTTATAATGCTTAGAAAAAAAAAATAACAAAAAACTTTGATGCATTGAATGTTCTTTCATAGCTGTCTTCGTTGAATATAATATACATAGATTACAATGAGCAGGGCTTTTTTAACCCAGCCGGCTAGTTTTACGCCTTCTTTGAAGGTGGCTGTTTTTAAGATGACCATGAGTTCATTTGAACAAGTAAAAAAAAAAAATAATTAAAAAAAACTTGAAAAAAAACAATTTTTACAAACGTAACAATAAAGAAAAGAAAAAAGTATTTTTTTCTTTTCTTTTTCAGCTTTCTTTTATGTTCACTAAATGAGTCCTTTCAGATAAATGACACCCTCCCCTCACCTTTTCAGTAACCCTTTGAGTGCTGGAAAGATGCAAAAAAAAATTCCAGTGTTGAAAGGGAGATATGAAAATGAAACAATATGTTTTTGCAAAAAGGGAACAAAAAAAATATAACTTTTGCAACCAATAATATTGTTTCTAGGTTTGGTGTTGAAAGGAGAAGTCTGAGGGGGCGACAGGGGTCAGTATACCTGATGACGCAAAATAATTTAAATAAACGAACAATGTTGCCAAAGAGTTGGTCTCTTTGCTGAAAATGGGTTTCCAGAAAAAATCTATTTTTATAAAATATAAAGAATTTTTACAAGAGAATCTGGATTTGAGAAAAAAAAATAATATTTTGACTGGCTAATTTAGGGGTAATTGACATCTTTGTCATTCATACTGCACTGGTTACTTTTTAGAGAACAAGACATGTTTTAAATTGGATAGTAGAATGTTTTTGTTTTTTTTGAAAGATGGGTAACAAACAGTTAATATTCGTATCTTTTCATAGCATGTTACAAAAAAAGAAAAAAAAAACTTTTGATTAAGGGAGAGTGATCTTTACAGTTCCCCAAACCACAGTCAAAACCCAAAAAAGCAAGAGGTGCATTTCAAGATAATTTTTCTTTAAGTCATCAGTACGGGATATCAGCAGAACAAAAGAAAACTTAATTTTTTTTTAATTATTATTATTTATTTTATTTTTTTGAGGGGGGGGCAATATCTTCCTTAGTTTGATTAGTAGGTGCTATGGAATCATTTATATATCTTAGTATCATAGTTAAATGTAATGTGTTTAGAAATAACATAATCATTTGCTTTAAATTTGTTAAGAATTTCAAATTCACTTTACAGCCCTTTCTCCAATATTTATAGGGCTGCGTTGGCACATTTTTAAACACTGTTTTTAATTTGCTTGCAACATTTATTTATTTATTTAATTGCTGGTGTAATGCATTGGCCAAAATCAAATATAGCAGGTTTGGCTAGTCTATTTGTTTACTTACTATGGGATGAAGCATATTATTGTGTCATTTCTTGTGTGTGTATGTGTATATATAATATAAATATATATATAAACTTATTTATTTTCTTTCTGTTAATTTATTATTAAGTTGTAACAATTTGCTAGTTTCGTTTGTATATGTCTTAAAATGTTTTCTTATGATACTTGATTGACAAGCGTATCAAGGTAACGTGTAGAAATATTGTTTGATATGTTGTCATGTTTGTCGTGAATATTTTTTCTTAATGCACAGTAGAAATGAACAGAAAAATACTGGGTCTTTATTTTAATCTGATGGATAAAAGAACAGAGCAGAGGGAACAGTTGACAGTCAAGAGAGGCTCTCCCACATCCAGTGCACTGATAATTTTAGTAAGTTTGTGCTCTGTACCGTTATATATTTTAAAAAATAAAACAAAATAAAAAACGTTCTGCTCTTCCCTGGGTACTAGGACAGTTACTCGCTATGCATAATCTAGTTGATAGTTACAATTTGCTATTGCTTTCTTGTCTTGTTATATGAAATCTTTTCAATACAAGTTTAGTCTTAATGGTAATAAAACGTTGTTATGGTTATATATAACTACTGCTTATTTTGTGTATTTTGTTTGACACTAAATTCATATAAACGTTTTTACAACACTTGGGAACATTTAAAAACAAACAGAAAAGTCAGTTATGTATATTTCTTTTAGAAATACATTTATGCATAGGTAGAGGACTAGGGTGGCAAATCTTGAAAGGGCCGCAGACAAGCACTTAAGATTGAGTTTTTCATATAAATCCAACATGATGGTCTCTAAATGTTACTATTGTCCTGGGAGCATCAAACCTAATATAGAATATAAATATTGCGCCTAAGGCATAGGGGCTGAATTATCAAGCTCTGAATGGAGCTTCATGCTCCTGCTTCAGCGCGAGCCTTCAGGCTTGCCGGAAATAGCAGTTAACTTGTCCGCCGCCTCTGAGGCTTCAGTCTGCAATCTGCCCGATCCTATACTATTGGGCTGATTGACACCCCCTGCTAGCAGTCGATTGGCTGCGAATCTGCAGGGAGCAGCATTGCACAAGCAGTTCTGGTGAACTGCTTGTGCAATGTTAAATACAGACAGCGTATGCTGTCAGCATTCAGCGATGTCTTTCGGACATGAAACGCTACAGCGTATCATGTCGGACACACATTGATAAATTGGCCCCATAGACTCCACAGCTAGATATAGTTAAAAAGTGCTGGGGTAAATACTGGGGTATGAGATTACACACATAAATGTTAGGTATAAAACTAAGGGCAAGAGTGGAGCACAAATGTTTGCACACAAGCGATATTGGTTTTACGTGCATGTTAAATTGAGCTCCTATTACAAGTTTGAAGTAAACGTGATTGCCTGAGCGCATACTCAGTGCTGTGGTTAACAAGACAAAACAGTCTCATAAAGCACATCAAAAATACATTACAAAGTAAAGTTACACTCATAATAACACTGTCTAATAAAAATACATTACAAAGCATAGTTACACTCATAATAACACTGTCTAATAAATATACATTACACAGTACAGTTACACTCATAATAACACTATCTAATAAATATACATTACACAGTACAGTTACACTCATAATAACACTTTCTAATAAATATACATTACACAGTACAGTTACACTCATAATAACACTGTCTAATAAATATACATTACACAGTACAGTTACACTCATAATAACACTGTCTAATAAAAATACATTACAAAGTATAGTTACACTCATAATAACACTGTCTAATAAACATACATTACACAGTACAGTTACACTCATAATAACACTGTCTAATAAAAATACATTACAAAGTATAGTTACACTCATAATAACACTGTCTAATAAACATACATTACACAGTACAGTTACACTCATAATAACACCATGTAATAAATATATTACACAGTACAGTTACACTCATAATAACACTGTCTAATAAATATACATTACACAGTACAGTTACACTCATTATAACACTGTCTAATAAATATACATTACACAGTACAGTTACACACATAATAACACTGTCTAATAAATATACATTACAAGTACAGTTACACTCATAATAACACTGTCTAATAAATATACATTACACAATACAGTTACACTCATAATAACACCATCTAATAAATATACATTACACAGTACAGTTACACTCATAATAACACTGTCTAATAAATATACATTACACAATACAGTTACACTCATAATAACACCATGTAATAAATATACATTACACCGTACAGTTACACTCATAATAACACCATCTAATAAATATACATTACACAGTACAGTTACACTCATAATAACACTGTCTAATAAATATACATTACACAGTACAGTTACACTCATAATAACACTATCTAATAAATATACATTACACAATACAGTTACACTCATAATAACACCATGTAATAAATATACATTACACCGTACAGTTACACTCATAATAACACCATCTAATAAATATACATTACACAGTACAGTTACACTCATAATAACACCATCTAATAAATATACATTACACAGTACAGTTACACTCATAATAACACTATCTAATAAATATACATTACACAGTACAGTTACACTCATAATAACACTGTCTAATAAATATACATTACACAATACAGTTACACTCATAATAACACGATGTAATAAATATACATTACACCGTACAGTTACACTCATAACACCATCTAATAAATATACATTACACAGTACAGTTACACTCATAATAACACTGTCTAATAAATATACATTACACAATACAGTTACACTCATAATAACACCATCTAATAAATATACATTACACAGTACAGTTACACTCATAATAACACCATATAATAAAAATACATTACACAATACAGTTACACACATAATAACACCATCTAATAAATATACATTACACAGTACAGTTACACTCATAATAACACCATGTAATAAATATACATTACACAGTACAGTTACACACATAAAAACACCATGTAATAAATATACATTACACAGTACAGTTACACACATAATAACACCATGTAATAAATATACATTACACCGTACAGTTACACTCATAATAACACCATCTAATAAATATACATTACACAGTACAGTTACACTCATAATAACACCATCTAATAAATATACATTACACAGTACAGTTACACTCATAATAACACTATCTAATAAATATACATTACACAGTACAGTTACACTCATAATAACACTGTCTAATAAATATACATTACACAATACAGTTACACTCATAATAACACCATGTAATAAATATACATTACACCGTACAGTTACACTCATAATAACACCATCTAATAAATATACATTACACAGTACAGTTACACTCATAATAACACTGTCTAATAAATATACATTACACAATACAGTTACACTCATAATAACACCATCTAATAAATATACATTACACAGTACAGTTACACACATAATAACACTGTCTAATAAAAATACATTACAAAGCATAGTTACACTCATAATAACACTGTCTAATAAATATACATTACACAGTACAGTTACACTCATAATAACACTATCTAATAAATATACATTACACAGTACAGTTACACTCATAATAACACTTTCTAATAAATATACATTACACAGTACAGTTACACTCATAATAACACTGTCTAATAAATATACATTACACAGTACAGTTACACTCATAATAACACTGTCTAATAAAAATACATTACAAAGTATAGTTACACTCATAATAACACTGTCTAATAAACATACATTACACAGTACAGTTACACTCATAATAACACTGTCTAATAAAAATACATTACAAAGTATAGTTACACTCATAATAACACTGTCTAATAAACATACATTACACAGTACAGTTACACTCATAATAACACCATGTAATAAATATATTACACAGTACAGTTACACTCATAATAACACTGTCTAATAAATATACATTACACAGTACAGTTACACTCATTATAACACTGTCTAATAAATATACATTACACAGTACAGTTACACACATAATAACACTGTCTAATAAATATACATTACAAGTACAGTTACACTCATAATAACACTGTCTAATAAATATACA